>NC_056736.1:215218909-215281409 GCF_019279795.1 Protopterus annectens | reverse complement strand
ATCAGAGAAGTAATCTGCAAACTTATTTGTAAAACTATGCACAAGCACTTGACTGAAACACAAATGAATTATTTCTGCTAGCAACCCCTTCATTAGTTTGTGTTAAGTATGCACAAACACTAAAATGACACAATAAATTATTTCACACAGTGATCACTTCAGCAATCTGACCATGTATGCACAAGCACTTCCCTGACACACAAATAAATTATTTCCCCCAGTAACCCTTGCAGTAACATTTCCTAGTATGCAAAAGCACCAAAATGAAATATTCACCCAAGCAACCTCTTCAGTAATATGTCCAGGTATGCATAAACACTGAAATAAAACATTTTCCCTAGCAACCCCTTCAGTAACATGTCCAGGTATGCATAATTATGAAATAGTTCCCCAAGCAACCCCTTTAGTGACATGGTCTAGTATACACAAGCACTAAAATGAAACATTTCCCCAAATGACTCCCTCGGTATTATGTCCAAGTGTGCACAAGCACTAAAATGAAGCATTTACCCAAGCAAACCCTTCAGTAAAAACGTCCAGGTATGCAGAAGCACCACTTAATATCCTTTTGTTTCTCCATATTTTCCCTGACTCTGCAGCTTACTGGCATAAGTTCAGGCCTATTTATACTCTTTGTTTGCAAATGAGCTAATTATACATTCATGTCTATGAATTGAACTCTTACACATATGTGTAAAACCCCGTTACAGTATAGTGGTTATGCCTTATTCATATTACGCTTTTGTAATAGAGGGTCATGTTCATAAAAATTCCTCCACATTTTGTTAGTCATCCTGAATGTCCGGAATTTGCATTACCACTTAGCTTCACTCTTTGCAAATCCCCATAAAGGAAATGTAAAACTCTGGACTGTGAGCACCACCCTATGTATTTATGCAGTAAAAAATTAAGGCATCATAAGCACGGTGCATATTTTTGAGTTACTGGTCTTGGAATGCTTTACAACATTCATCGGCATAGGGATAATTTGATTTAAAGTATGTTAGTCCATGACATTGTCATCAAAAATTACTTTTATCTCATGAAAATTATGCTGCTGTCTCCAAGATATCTACAAATTGGGTTCCAGACATCAGTACTATTCTTCTTATTTCTCATTTTTTGCAAATAAAAATCTAATCTTTAATGTTCTTTATTGTGCTTTTTATTAATAGCCTTTACCGTCTTCACTAGCTTAACACTTCACTATAAATCCCACTGTCCCAGCTGATGGTTCTAATACTGACTTGTGTTTTATCTTGGCAATAGGCAGATATAAATGGATTCAAAGTCAAAGTCAAAGTAAACTTTATTGTCATTTAGAACTAAACATGTGTACCCTAAACAAAATTTCGTGAATCAGTTCAATTCTTGAGATTACAAAGGAAAATGAAACAACATGTACAAGTAGAGGAATAATCATGGTGAACACATACAATACTACTCCCAATACACACAAGAAAGAGCAGTGACATTTATCAATATTCATATACGAAAAGAATACCCTCCCCTGAGTTAAATTAACAACTCTATTTAAAGCAATGCAAAGCAGACTACAGATTGAAATGCCTAAGCTATTTGTCTAATATTACACTTGAGTGAGTTAAATTTTATTTATTTATTCATTTATTTATTTATTTATTTACATTTGTTTACCGGAATATTTCGACTGGACGCAGATCCTTTTTCAGTGGATGCCCGGGGAGAAAAGCTCTGCATCATGTACATGATAAATAGAGATACAAAGTTGCAGCAATAGTAAGCAACATTACAGGTTGTTGGCTTTAACAAAATAACAATATATTGATTATGAACAGTATATACAGTAAATGTTGCAAGTTAAGATAGTTTCTTGTCATTTATAATATTAGTAACAAAGTTATCAGACAAGATTTTAAAGTATGTAAAGACAACTAGCTAATTCTGACTATGGTTAGTAGTGGCGGTAGTATAGTTGGGTTAAGAGTCTAGGTGGGAGGGTATGGGTGGGGGTGCTAGTCTGGATTAGAACAAGGACAAAACCAGTGCATATTTAAGTGGAATTTGAGTGCAGTCTTGAAAAGGCTGCTGAAAGGTAGAGTAGTTATAGACGGTGGAAGATTGTTCCAAAGTTTAGATATGGTACATGAAAATATGGCTGCTCCTGCTGAATTTTTGGGTTTGATAACAGAGAGTTTATTTTTGTTGCTTGATCTTAGGGGCCTAGTGGAGTGATAGGGTTGGAGAAGGGTTTGAAGGGAAGGGATGTTAAGGGGGTGGTTAATAAGTTTATGAGTGAGGGTGAATTGATTAAAGTGAAGGAGTTGTGGGAGTTCTAGCCAGTTTAGTTCTTTAAGAGAGATATAATGATGGATGCGGTAGGAGGTTGCAGTGGCAAATTTAGCAATTTTGTTGTAACAAGCATCCAGCTTGTGTAGGTCTGTCTGTCTAAGGCTGGTAAGTATGGAGGGTGCATACAGTAGGGTGGAGATTCGCTGGGAATTGGCTATGGAGATCCTAGCCACCTTGGTTAGGAATTGGTGGCTTTGATATAATGCACCAAGTTTTTTGTGAACTTTTTTTATTGTGAGAGATATGTGGGCGTCAAATCTAAGTTTGTTGTCAATTTCCACACCGAGTAATTTTGTGTGTTCTGATGGAAAGATGATGGTATTGTCTTTGGTGAGAATTTTGACGTGGGGGGTGTTTTGGGTGGCTTTGGAAGGTTGGAACAGGAGAAATTTTGCCTTACTTAGGTTGAGTAGGAGCTGAGCACTGGATAGCCAGCTTTCTACAGAAGAGAATGATTCCTGTGTGATTTGTTGTAGTTCTGGTAGAGTGGGGGTAGAGCAGATGAGAGTAGAGTCATCTGCGTACTGTATAAGAGATGCTTGTGTGGTGGCAGTATGTAGGTTGTTAGTGAAAAGTGAGAATAGCAGAGGGCCAAGGACAGACCCTTGGGGAACTCCGAGAGTAACTGGGAGGCAAGGTGATAGGTTATCATCCCATATTACAGATTGCTGGCATCCGTGTAGATAGCTGTGGAACCAGTTGCAGGCTGATTGTGAGAAAGAGAGGTTGGGGAGAGTAGAGAGTAGTAGCTCATGAGATACCATGTCAAAGGCCTTTGAGAGATCTAGAAATATGGCAGTAGAGAAGAGGCCATTTTTTTGTAATGAAGTATAGTGTTGGTGAAGGAGAGCAGAGCAGAGGTAGTGCTGTGATATGGCCTGAGATCATGCTAGGTTTTGAAGAGGAGATTATTAGCTAGGAGGTATTTGGAGACCTGGATGTTGACACATTTTTCAAGTATCTTGGAGAAAGGGAAGAGGATAACAATGGGGCGGTAATTGAGAGGTCAGTGGAGGGGGTGCCTTTGTGGAGGGAAATGATGTGGGATATTATCCATATCGAGGGAACATAGCCTTCTGTTATGGAATGGTTGATTAGAATTGAAATTGGCTAGGCTAGTGTATTAGCTGCAATTTTTAAATAAGTAATACTGACTATGGATATAATAAATAAATATTGCACTTACTTGGATTATGTAAATATATATTGCACAAATAAATAAAATTTGACTTATTATGTGCACAGACCCCTGGGACTAGTTCCTTAGTTCAGAATTTTAATCATTGTAGGGTAGAAACTGTTACTGAATCTTGTAGTCCTGCAGCGGATCCTACAATATCTCCTGCCTGATGCCAGATGCTTAAACAGTCCATGTGCAGGATGAGTGTTTTCCTATACTATTCTGGTGGCCTTTCAGATGCTTCTTGCAGAATAAAGATGTTGTATTGATGGAAGACTGGAACCTGTTAGCTTCTCTGCAACCTTCACCATTCTTTGTAATGCCTTCCTTTCTGTAACAGTGCAGCTTCCAAACCACATTGTGAAGTTGTAGGTGAGGATGCTTTCTATTACACCTCTATAGAAGGTGGAGAGAATATGAGGGGGAAGCTTAGCTTTTCCAGCCCTCTTAAAAAGTGTAGACATCGGTGCACTTTCTTGACCAGTTGGCTGGTGTTTTCTGACCACGAGAGATCCTCTGATATGTGTACACCCAGGAATTTCATACACTTAACCCTCTACACACTCTCACCATTAATCCTGAGCACTGGGTGGTTTGTTTTCCTTTTCCTGAAGTCAATGACAATCTCTTTGGTCTTGCTTATACTCAGGTCAAGGTTGTTCCCCTCACACCAACTGATGAGAGAAGCCACATTCACTCTCCTTTGTGATGACCTCCACAACCGTGGTGTCATCAGTAAACTTGATGGTATGGTTGGACTTCTGCTTAGCTTAACAGTCATGGGTTAGGATGGTGAATAACAGTGGGCTGAGAACACATCCATCTTTTATCTAGGTGTTAATCATGATGCACTTTATGTGTTCTTACCCAAACATACCCTCTGTGGTCACTCAGTCAGGTCCAGGAACCAGTTACAGAGATGTTTACTGATTCCTAAATGTACCAGTTTTTCTATCAGTTGCATTGGTGCCACCGCATTAAATGCAGAGCTGAAGTCTATGAACAGCATCCTCACATAGTTTTCTTTGCCCTCTAAATGCTCAAGGGAGATGTGTAGTGGTACTGATATGGCATTACCCATGGACCGGTTAGTTCTGTACACAAAATGCAGAGGGTCAAAATCAGGAGGTAGCATGAATAAATATGCTTTCTGATCAGCCGCTCAAAGCATTTCATAACAGTGGATGTCAGAGCAGCTTGTCTGTAGTCGTTAGGGCTGTAGGGAGTGGTTTTCTTAGGTAGTAGGATTATATTAGTTTCCTAGTAGCATGAGGGCACTTTTGCCATAGCAAGAGAGGTGTTAAATATTTCCTTGAGCACTGTGCATAGTTGATCAGCACAGCATTTTAACACCTTTCCCAGTATGTTGTTTGGGCCAGCAGCCTTCCTGAGGATCACTATCCTTAGCTCATGTCATATAATTGAATGAGTAAAACATAAAACCTTACTGCAGTGAGACGAGAGCATCAGACATCTTAATCACTGAAAGCTGACATCACAAACCTCACCACATTGAATAGCAATAGCTGGCCAACAGCTGTGATGTTAGAATCTTACTTGTTACATTTGGTATGTATAACACGATGAGAGTAAATATCTATATTCTTTCCAACTTATGCACAGCTATTGGCGAGCTATTGTTGTTCAATGTGAGGAGATTCACTGGTGTCAACTTTGATCAATCAAGAATCAGCAAATATAAGGCATTATTGTAAAATATCTTTTTAGGAGTAATAATAAAAGTAAATCCTCATGTATATTTAGTATCATGCAGTGTTGTGTTCTCAGAAGTCCTTGGCAAAGCATTATATTATTTCTGAAGTAAACCTTTTAAGATTTTGAGATGGATTGCTTTTATTCCTTGGTACACACATTCCCCGGGATTCAAGAAGCTCAGCGCAATGACGGTTTTAGCCTTGCGCCGAGAGTCCTCATTACAGATGGTGCAGCAGCACCATATAAATATGTATGAGGGCACGCTGCCACACCCTCGATGTGCACAGGAAATGTGTGCAAGTGCAGGGGGCGTGTACGAGTGCTCTACGGAGGCGTAAACATGCCCCGACACTTGCAAAACCTACTATGCCTAATAGTAGAGCCTGCCCCTAATAGTAAGTCAGTTATTCAGTGTCCGTGGATACCGAAATGTATGCTAAGCATACAAGAGTGTGCACGAACAGTCAAATAAAATCGAAGTAGTAAACACACAAACACGTAGTGGAATGTTGAGCCCTGTCCCTAGAACTTTCACAATTAGATTCCCTGTTCCTCTGTCCCTATTATACATTCGAATTGCTGCAATATCGAAGGTGTAAGCAAAGCGCAGCATGTCTGCACATTGCTTCCTTCTGCCTAGCATAGCTTACACATCATATTCATCCAACTAGAGAAAACCATGTGGAATCAAGTGTCAATAGTGTAGTGTTTAGAGCATCTGCCTAACAAACAGGCATTCACGGTTCGAGCCCAACAATAGCACATATCATTTTCCATGTGGAATGAATGTCATTTTGCCATAAAACCAACATAAGAGTATAGCATGAGATATTTAACTTAAATATCATTCAAGCAGAGTTGCACTGTCATAATGAATAAGGTACTAGTGAGCAGGTGTAAGCACAAATAAGCAGCAGTAAACATATATAAGTACCAGTAAGCAAGTCTGAGTGCACTTGCGCGGGTCTAAGCAGTGCCCAGCATAGGAAATGTATATAAGTATATACAGATATATAATATATATACATATATATATATATATATATATATATATATATATATATATATATATGAAGAAAAAACGACGTAACAATAAAGCATACAAAAGGAATGAGAAGGGAATCAACAGCAACCCCAGTATTATATAGCGCTGTCACTGTATGTCATATCCAGCTGGGCAGGAGTGAGCAAAGTACTGCTACTCACACCACAGGCAGGATATTGCCAGTGGGAGTAACATTGTTGATTTTCTAAGTCTACTTTATACACAGAGGGTAGTCCCTGCTGGGACTACCCAAAAATTGATAGGATGATTGACCATCCGACCATTACACAAGCAAGGGCAGGTATGTTCAAGGACTAAATATTGGGAGAGCCTGAGAATACATGGGTTGGGACAACATACATGTAGGGCCCCCTAACGCTCGGGAGAGGGCAATGTGTGGAGGTGTGTCATGGCTGCGATAACAAGTGGACAATGGATGGTATGCATGTATATAGAACACAGGTGGGGTGGAGGAACTATGGGTATGAAATTATGGAGCCAGGCATGCCAGGGTTGGATGGGTTGGTTCTAATTGGACCGCCCTGTGGAGGACAGCAAGTTCGTTATAAGTATATATGCATACACACATGCAGACATCAGTATGTAGAAATACATTCTCTGTAACACATTCATTCTATTTGCAGACATAAATAATATGAATGTGCCCTTACAAACCTCGACAGTAGATAGAATAATAGGTTGTGCAGAAGAGGGATGGGATGGGACGAAACCGCTAAAACCCAGAAGTGTGTACAATGTCCGAAGTCAGTGCTGTGCTGAAAATAATCAAATGTGAAGACTTTCCCATACATAGAATCATTCCTGTGATCTGCCTGCTATGGGAATGCCAATTACTAAACCGGTCTATTTGCAAAAGAAATATGCTGAACATGTACATAATTAGGCTCTCATGTGTAATGTGTGCGTTACCACATAGTCATACTTATTAATTTATTGTAGTGTCATGTTAACGAGAGTAAGGATGGAATGAAGTATAGAGTCTAATCTTGACATAAACACATGCGTGTCCCATGTGGGACAACCCAGAAATTGCGATTAGCATTCTTTTGGTTGCTCATGTCACAAATGTTTGTGGACTAAACGCTTGGGAGTTCTGAGGATACGTGGAGTGAGTCAACCGATGGGATTGGTCTATATGAGTAGGGAGTGGCCAATGTGTAGTGGTGTGGATACACCGCAAATCCGACTGGAGAATGGATGACTGCAGTTTTAGGGAGGCGTTGGGGTGTGTGTTTCGGGAACCAGGAGCCATGGGTATATGGGTATATATGCAAATGAAGCAGCACAGCAATAGTGTATTGGTTAGAGCAATTGCCTAACGAACAGACATTCCCGTACTGAATCCCATTGTATCACATACCATTTACCATCGGTAATCTGTACATGAACATATTGTGACATCTGTCCGCTGTATAACCTGCAGTTAACTGGAGTGATCAAGCATATATAAACACCAGTAAGCATGTGTAAGTGCGTTTGCGCGAGGTATGTATTGCTTTACAGACACACACACACACACACACACACACACACACACACGCAGATATATATATAAATATATATACATATTTGTGTATATATATATATATATATATATATATATATATATATATATATATATATATATATATATATATATATATATATATATATATATATATATATATATATATATATATATATATATATATATATCTATATATATATATATATATATATATATATATATATATATATATATATGGTTGCGGACATATACATATACGTATATATATATATATACATTTATATACACACATATATATGTGTGTGTGTGTGTGTGTGTGTGTGTGTGTGTGTGTGTGTGTGTGTGTGTGTGTTTGTGTGTGTGCATAGATACACACAGATATACAGCTATGATAGAAAACAGCACACAAGAATGACATATGTTCACAGGCTATGCCAATGGAAGTGAGGAGCCCAAGCAAGAAACATGAAACACGTAGCATTACCTTCCACCCCCCAACCCGGACACGGGAAACCCCAGACCACAGGCAGGATACAACTGGGGGGGTACAGAGTGCACAGGTGAAGTCTAATCTTTTAACACAGATAGGAGCGTCCCTTGCGGGACACCCCAAAATTTGGGAAGATGAAAAGAAGGTGATAGACTGAACATTCTGGCTGAGGTGTATACATACTTGGAATACAAGGGTGGCAAACTCTGATGACCCATGGGCCGAGACAATTGTATGAAATGGGTCCTGTGAAGTGGAGAGTGGGCAGCATGTAGTGATGTGTCCAGAACAGACCAAGACCCAGAGTAAGGATGGGTGCTGTTGAGAAGGTGTGGGTGGGGGAACTATGGGTAGCTACTTATGGGTCTAGGTGTGCAGGTGTTGGCTGATGTGGGCCTATATGGACAGCCCTAGGAATGTAAGCGAATGTGTTCATTGGGCAGAGGCATCGCCCAAAGAGCAGCCACACCCACTACAAGTCCCACTGCAGCAAAGTTTAATCTATATGGCAAGGAATGGAATAACCAGATGTAGACATATATATGTAGAGGTATGTGTGTGTATATCTACCCACAGCAACATAGAGATAAGCCTCTCCCTCTCCGTAGTACAAATGTATGCATACAGAGACAGAATACATTATACATACCCACATATAAATATATACATATGCAGACACCCATAGACCCATATGTTGTGAGATATATATATATATATATATATATATATATATATATATATATATATATATAGATATATATATATATATATATATACACAGCAAAATATAAATATACATGTATGCATACATATACAGATATATCTGTATATAGTAATATAAATAGCTATATATATGTGACTGTAAATATACACATGTATTTAGCAAGGATATGATACAGCAGTTACGAGTAGCATATGCTCACAGGCCATGCATATGGGGGTGAGAGGCCCAATAAACAAACGTGTAACACGTAGCATCAACCCCCCACCCATCCCAGCTAGGCCGGTGAGACATACAGACACAAAATAAAGGTAAACACACCACTGCTTCCCAGACCACTGGCAGGATACTACCAGTGGAAGAGACCTACCAGGTCTAATCTTGAAACACAGACATCGATGTCCCTTGTGGGACACCAAAAATTAATGATCGGTGGCAGTCCCAGTAATGGCTTATCAAACCAGGCTGTAGATGTACATGGACCAGTAGGTTGTGTAAGCCTGATAACCCATGTGTCAGCACAATGTATGACATGTGTCCCAACACGGGGAGAGTGGGCAGTGTGTAGTGGTGTGTTTATACCCCACCTGCACCCACAGTAAGGATGAGTGCTGTAGAGGAGTGGCAGGTGGGGGAACTATGGGTATGCAATTATGGACCTAGGCATGCAGGTGTTGGCTGGCAGAGTTGTATTAGGACCACCCCGGGGATGTAAATAATATTCCAAAATGGGCATAGCTGACACCCATACCTCTCATCCCCTAAGAGCACATCCACTGGACAGGACATAAACCACTGGGGGAACAAATAGGGACCATACCTCTGAACTGTCCCCAATTTCCAGGGACGTCCCTGATTTTTACTCATTTTCTAACTCTGTCCCACTTAATCCCTCCTAAAACTAGTGACATTTGGAAGAAAGGTGGTGAATTACACATAATGAATAACGACAACAATTAAAAGTTATAAACATTATTTACCTCAGAAAATGTGTATGAATTAATATGCTCTGAGTCTGTCAATATGTCATTTTAACAGCACCAATAATTTAAATGTGTCCCTGATGTTGTTATGCCGTGTCCCTGATTCAGTTTGCATTTATCCCCAATCGTATGAGAGGTCTGATTGGGACAGAAAGCACATATTCCACTGACAACCTTAGAAAGATGATAGAATATTAGGTATACAGCAGCATGACTTGGCTGAAGGATGTGGGTTCCAAAACCCAATTACTTGTTTGTATTGAAGAGTGTCAGTTCCCATGTATTAGCCAGATGGGTGCAGATTGTAAGAGGAACACACCAATAATATGAATCAAACTCTGGAGAGGCCGCAAATCCCATACAATTGAATGGCATGCTGCCGCCTAATGGGCAGCCATTCCCGATACTATAGGCATGTAATCCAATGTAATAGGCATTACAAGGTAATATCATAGTCCTCACTCCCACCCATGGGTGTGAGTGTCAGATGCAAACACCAAATGCAGTACATTTGCAAGTGTGGGAGCAAGTGGGTGTAAGCCTGTTTGGCCACCAGTATGCGAGTATTACACTGGTAAAGCAATGTAGAGGCTAACTGAGTGTAAGAAACTGTAACCAGAGGTTAGCATTGTTTAGCACCGTGCAAACCCGCTCACAACTGCTTTAATTTGCCTTAATCACACCATATCTAATGGCCTTATTCTGCCCAGCAACAAAATAAACAGTCTCCGCAAGACTCAAAACCAGGACCCTGCACACACAGCTATTGTGATTTACCACTAAGCCATGGCAGATATACAGACATCGGACCTTATCACAAACATATCATCCAGCGCACTCATTCAACAGTATAGGAAATGTATTCCATCATGTAGCTGTATGTGTGAGTGTTTATGTCCAGCATATAGATACATACATATATATAGATATATCAGGAACATCCCATGTGACAACAAAGCATTACAAAGGAATGAAAAGGGAAACACCAGCAATGCCTGTATTATGAAGTGGTGTTGTCCTATGTAATATCAAGACTCCATCAGACTGACATGTATCATTCATACATGCAGACATTTGTACATTGGCCATATACATCACTCTATGCATGTTATTTACATTAACGCAACAGTTCCTGTCCAATCATTATGTGAGAACAGTACTCTTGCAAGGTGCTGTGTGCGACATCATCATCTTGATAAAGGTAAATGAGGTAACCATAGAGGGACCGGTAGTGTTGTGTGTACAATGGGGTCATCCGCATCATGTGAACCTGGAACATTTAGGAGTCATGTGCATACTAGGATCATGCGCCTGAGAGACAGGGGTGAGGACAACTGGAGTATGTTGTGATGCATATTAAAAGGGTTACATGCGTCCAGTGGAAATGTGTGAAATGGACAGCTATGTATGGGGCAAATGTTGTTCTAGGAACAGATTGGCCTTTCGTTTCCATAGGGTGAGACTAGGATGTTGGAGAAGGTGAATAGGTATGCTCATGGAGGATAGGTAGGGTAGAATGACAGACAGGGCAGCATACAGGGTCAGTATATGACACATGTGGGGGGATACACCTTGGATGGGGAGGGGTGCTCGGAATTCACAAGCCCATGAGCCCCCAGATGGAAACAGTGGGATGGAGGTCCCTAGCCATGGACAGCCACCACTGCACCAAAACAGCTGCAAAGGTGGCAGTGCTGGAGGCTGTCTAGGAGGGGCAGCATCACCCTGTAAATGTGACACTCTGCACTTGAGCTGGCGTATCTGGCCTTGAAACCCCTTATTGAGCTCCCTACGCACCACGTCCGGGACTGTACGACAGTGGACATGTTCCTGTCTGGACCTGCTCCCAGGGGGGACAAGCCCCATCCTCAGTGGTGGTACCATCAGAAGGTGGTGCAGAGCCAACAGAGGTGGAGGTCCAAGGCTGGGCCCCAGATGTGCTGGTGCCCGGTGCCATGGCCAGCTGAAGTGGGACAGGAGGTGTTGCCTATGGTGCTGCAGTTTAAACACAAATATTTCTTAGAAATAGTCAACAGCATTCAGGATTACTTACAACAGCATGCATAGATATGACCATCAACCCAACACAACAGATGGTATACATTTGCAGAGAGAGCACAACACATGCATATATACTGCATGACATCTGTACAAAGTGTAGAAGACTTGTGACTACATCTATGAACAGTGGCCCATTATTGGCATGTCACTGAGAACCCCAGACAGTGTCTGTCATACCACTGTTTCATGTGACATATGTCCAGTCAGTGATGCGATGGCAGTAGCTCATCACTATCACCATGTACTGGCTGCAATCCTCACACTATGCTCCTGCTGTTCACAGATGTGTGTTCAGTGAGTAACACAGGAAACAAATGGTTCCACACACTGACCAGTCCACAGATGGCCCTACAGATGGGGGTCCCTCACATACAGAGCACTGTCTTGTCCGTTTTAAAACATGCAGAATAGCCATTACCACATACAACTTGTTAAACAGGCAGTAGTCTCAATGAAGCATAGCTACACTTACATGCTGTAGTCATGTCTGGCACATCACCCTCCTGTCTTTAGGCTATTTCCCCACTGTGTATGTTGTTTGAGGAACATCCAGATATCATCTGTGATGCCGTTTACCAAACACCAGATCCAGGTACCACTCACAGCAACTCTCATGGGCAAACACCAGCATGATGTTCCTAGATATTGTACTGTGTTTTTCATGTGAAGGGCTATGGGAATATCATCACAGCTATTCCACATGCAATCAGCAAGAGGAGGACTGCAATAGGTGCAGAGGCCATCACCTGATCATGACCATCACTTACAATACACAAGCTGCTGCTGAGCAGGTGTACACCTCCACATCCACCAAAGAGTGTGTGGGAGGGACAGCCAGAGGCACTGTACATTAGAGAAAGGCTTGGAGACTAAAACCTAAGCATCATCTGTCACACACCTACCAGTATAGGGGTTCAAACCTCTGACTGACTAGTCATTACTATTACAAGTGCATGCAGTTACTCTATGTGCTACAAAGCTGACATGTTGGTGTGCTGTAAGAACATATATGTGTGTTATTGAGTGGCATCTGCAACAGAGATATAGTAGACATACATTAGGTGTAGCACACATGGCTGTCCACATGAACAGATGTCATTGTCAACACAACCACACTCTCTAATGGACTCACATTGACACCCTTTGCCAGGCTCACAAATACACTCCCAACTACTTAGTTTGCCACACTGCAGTAATTCACAGGTACTACATGCACCACAGGGGATATCCAGAGATTCTATGGGCTAGGGCATGTGAACATGTTTGACATCTGTCAGTATGCCAATGGGAGTTATACTGGGAGTGACTGTGGTTGGGAGCATCATACCTCACATGCAGACACAAGGTGCCAGTACTGACATGCATGTGTGCATTGCTTCATGGGTGTGTAGTGGTTGGCTGTGCAAGATGGCTGTACAAGGCTGGGTGAGGGGTTATCCTTGGCATCACACCACCTGACAATGGTGTGGAGTGTGGTACAGGGGTGTAGTGTCTGCAATGTCCCACACAGCTGGGTATTGTATGAACTATCCTGACATCCTGGTTAACATTGTGTATGGCCATAGATTCGCAATGCATGCCATGTCTGTGTTTGATAGTCCTTGACATGGACATTGCCTGGGATGTGCATGTCCCACAATAATGTGCAGTGACATGTACAGGTGTACCTGGTTTGGCTGGCACATGTTGTGTACACAGACTGTTATCCACCGATATGCCAATACTGGCCTGGTGTGCAGAACCTGCTTATAGTCAGCAGGTTGACCCTGCACCTGCATTGATAGCATGATACAGGTATTCCCTGGTGTCAGTGGCATTGGTCCATACATGGAACATGTGTAAGGCATTGTATGGCCTCTGTGGATCACATTTAATGGCACCACATATGTTGCAGGCATCCAGTGGGGAACATAGTGAAGGCACATTGTCCGCAATTATGTGCCTATTGTACTGCTGTAAAGGGTGCCATGCCCTCTGCAGCCCACTGCAATCACACCATGCCTACTATTTGTCATCAATGTGCAGAGTACTAGCAACATAGTGGGATATTGAGGCAAGTGTGTTTGTGTATGACACATGGGTTCAGGACGTATTCCGGGTAATAGTAGGGTTGCATACTTTGTTCACCAGACCTTTTGCCAGATGTAGAGGTATGGCTTGCCAACACAGTCCCTTGGCTGACTGACATCTGTACTCCTCGTGAGGTGGGCATTGTGACGTATAAGATGGACACCATATAGGAAAATTACAAAATCCACTCCCCAACATGTCCAGTGGTTAGACACTCACAGCCACCTCCACACAGGCTCTGACAGTCAAACACACACACCTGTTATGTCGTGAAATAGGACCCCTACCTCACTAGCATATCACACTACAGCATTACGCAGTTACAGCATGCACTACAGAGATTACTGTGTTACAACAGTCCTAGAGGTGTATTCTTAGGTGGGTGACATCAGCAGGATTGCCAAAGGTGGTCATGTGAATTGTAAAGAGTGTGCATACTCTAAAAAGCATTGTTTCGGTCTCAGGTAGACAGTGACACACAGTTTTTCTCTCTTGGAATAGAACCCCTACCTAACTAGTTTATCACACTACAACAATACGCAGTTACAGCATGCACTACAGAGAATACTGGGTTGTATCAATCCTAGAGGTGTATTCCTAGGTTCAATATCTATGTTGACAGAGGTGATATCCCCTCTCTACTGGTCACCCAGGACACCTATCATATCATACAACACCCCATGTGGCATGTATGTCTTTAGTTATGTCCACCTAATGCAATGCCCACAAACATACCCAAAAAACAGGACCATAGGACCTATACAAGGCCTGTATTGAGAGACTCAGGGAAATCCAGCTCTGCTCTGAATGTTCCTGAGTAGTCACAGGTGACATGTTCATGACATGTACAGCCATGTGTGGCCACAGCTCCTACATATACCCCATGTCAACAACTGCAAGCCATGTATGCTGTGTGCTGTCTGGACATTAGCCTTAGTACCACAATAGCCAGTACATGCTGGAGTGAGATGTTTACAAGCCACAGACCTCACACATGCTTGAATGAGTGTACTGCCTAGCTCTAACAGTGCACATTGCTGGCACTCTTCCAGTTCACATGAGGTGTGTGTGTGGCAAATATGATGTGCTCACTGTTGACCATTACAGTGCCCTGGCTTCTCCAGTTTGTAGGAGCATGACATGGAATAATGCTGTGTGTGTCACGCTGATATGTGCTGTTGTAATATATGTACACTTGGCTACTCAATGAAAGTGGTCGTGTCCTATCAGTACATGAATAAGACATCCATTATGGTATAATGCTCGGCTATGTTTCACACATGGCGTGGGGAAGGTGTGGAATGTATCCTCTTGACCTGCTAGTGCACGTAATGATGTAGACCGTATATGTGTACATGTATTGCTGTTTGTGTAGATTCCATGTGTGTGCAGTGTCTGATGTCTGAAGGTGACTGTTGTCTTAGTACATCACGCTGTTGCTATACAGCCTCAACATTGCCAACTGTATATGGTGATATGCTTTAAGTACAGTAAGCCATACAAGAGGTATGGACAGATGTTTGGACATGAGTTCTACGTGGTGGGACTTCTTTGCAGATGAATGATTACTGAGGACAGCTCACTGGTGTGTTACAACCAGTCCTACAATAACCTGTGTACCTGCTAAGGTCAGGTTTTGTTAATTGAAGGCAGACAATGTGGAATGCTGTAAGGGTGACACTGAAGGCGAACCTCATGACACCTGTAACAGTAATACCTCCCCCGTGCATATATTGTGCATATATCAGCACATTTGTCAAAGGAAAGAGTCAGTAAGCATTGTACCAGATGCAATAGTGCTGTACTTCTGTAGTACCTATCATGAGATAGGCAGGTGTTTGATTCACAGTACTGGCACGTGTAGGTGTGTTTCCATATATGTCACGTATGGTTGGGAATACATCCCACATGTTATCACTCTCCTGAACACTGTTGTTGACACCAGTACAGAGTGAAGTGTAGAAAGAAAGGCATAGGCAGGTGCTTAAACCTCACACATGTAAACTGTTTGTATGTGTGTGACATGGGTGTATATCTTTGTGAATGCCAGTGTGATGGCTGTCCGGTTCCTGGAGTGAGGCTGTATTTTACCCTAGTGAAATGTTAATGCCCCCACCGCCATCCACTCAAAGCAATCTAGCATCCCTTTTGATATCATCAATCATAGACGGGCATACTAACTGCCTGCTAACATGTACTACCTGGTGTGTGACCTGTTGTAACATAGCCTACTGATGGACCCCCCTCCCCACATGCACTCAATGCACTGTAGTATCTCTGTCAATGTCTTCGATCCTAGGCCCTTCCAACTACCTGCATATGTGTAATCTCTGTGGCACATCTTGTAATTGCGTAGTGCTATAATGATGATATGCACATAGGCAGGGGTTCTCATCCGAACACTGGCAACTGTGTGTGTGTGTGTGTGTGTGTGTGTGTGTGTGTGTGTGTGTGTGTGTGTGTGTGTGTTACTGTGTCTGTGAACCCCTGAGTGTGTGGGTGTGTCTGTGTTTGCATGCAGTCATGGCAGTGGGTATTACTGCTTCCCAATGCAAAGCCACTATTTCCACAGGTCTTTACCCTTGTCATCCAGCATGCCACTCTTTTACCCACTCTGCGCTCCAGGTAACTATACCTGCAATGTCACCCACTATGGATGTGACGGCTCTGAACACAGTAGCTTACTACACAGCTATCATGCTCTTGGATCATTAGAACAGTAAACATAATTGAAACATGGGAGAATATAACTGTGATGTGGAAGCTACAAAGTGTATGCAGGTATTGTCATATTGACCTGTGGGTAGTCAACATGTACATATGGGACTTCCGCAAACACCAACATCCCCCGGTACATGCAACTACACCTGAAAGAGGAAGGCAGAACATCAAGATCAACATGCTGTTAGTGTTGTTACACATGATACATACTGTCAAACGTACAAAATGCATTCTAAACCTGCAATACATGGTATGTCCGCTGTCTGTCAACACTACTCAGCAATATTAATCTACAATTGTCTACCAAGTATGTTCACCCTGTGCATCAGACCATATGAACATGTCCCTGCACCAATGGTGTGGATGACAGGGATGCGGCACAGGCATCATCATATGCACAGGGTGATAATGTTTGCCAGAGGCCTAGGCTGTGCCATTGGATGACATCATGTGTTTGTGTTAGGGCCTGTGATATTATTGGGCATGTGTGGATGTTATGTGTGTGTGTGTTGAGGTGCCCTACATTTGTTTCTAGTGTGTGTGTGTATGAATGCACACAGGTCTGGCATGCGGGTGACCTACACAGGGGTAATATTAACAGCTGCAGACTGTACAAGACAGGTTTCACAGTTCACTGTGTCCAGCCATGGCCACGTGACCTGCACCTGTCAGGGGTTGCACGGGCACTACCAGGCAGAGGTCCAGATTGGGTGACATCTGATGACACATATCCACTGGAATTGTGTCCCTGTTGGGACCGTCCAGGACCACGTGCACAATGTCTGCTGTGTCCTGGTGTGGACTGCACAGCACCAGCTGCACTGCTGCTGCTACCACCACTATGGTAGTGGGCATATGCAGTAGCATGTTCACGTAGACCTTCAAAAGGGGATGTAGCTGACCTACGTCCACATGCCCGATGCCTCTCTCCCACCAGATGTTCCAGCACAGACATTCCACGCTCAAGGATTGACATGCCACAGTCAAGGACTCCCACCATGTCACCCAATCATCTATCCAAAACATCTGGAAGATGATGGTGAGCATTTGCAAGTGCCTGGATGTTGTCAGTTAAGGAGAGGACAGCAGTCCTTTGAAGCCTCAGACCTTCTCTGTTGTGCTGTTCAGCATGTGCCTGTGCCTCCATTACAGCCTGAAACATGCGTCTGGTGACTCCAGTTGATGGGCTTGGTCTCGCAGGGGCATGTTGGCCAGTGGTCTTCCTACGAGCAGCGCTGGGCACATGCCTGTGTGGGACATCACCAGTCTGTTGACTGGGATCATGGTGTACAGGCACACCTTCCATAGTCACCACACTTCCCTGTTCCATGCTACCACCCACCAATTGTCCCTCTTCTATGGCTGGTGGTAATGAAGTATGTGCAGGCAGGGGAACTGTGTGCAAGGATGATGGGGAGACAGGTGGAATGGCAACCAATGGCACAGATTCAGCCCCTGACAACCCTGCCTGTACCTCAATCACACTATCATCATCACTGCTAGAATCTGTGGGACCACTAACATCAGGTGGACCGCAGGAGGGCAACACACCTACATCAACACCCATGAGGGAAAGACAAGAACTGTACATTACAAGTTATACCAGACACATACAGACAGACAGACAAAACACACACACAGACACAGACACACACAGACAGACAGGCACAGACACACACAGACAGACAGACAGACACAGCACACACACAGACAGACACAGACACACACACACACACACACACACACACACACACACACACACACACAGACAGAGACACACACAGACAAAGACACACACAGACAGACGCACACACAGACACACAGAGACACACAGAGACACACAAAGACAGACAGACAGCAACACAAACAGACAGACAGAGACATACAGACAGACAGACAGAGACACACACAGACGCAAACACACTGATACACACACTGACACGCACACTGACACACACACAGACACACCCAGACACACACGCTTCATGCAGGTGATATGGCAGATGGCATTCAGCTTAGGCAATTATAGTTTCAGCTTAGGCAATTATAGTGGTAGTTATCATACATCCCTGAGTTGCACACAACAGCATTCATGTGTTATAGCAGACGGTATGCACCTTACACAATTATAGTGGTGGTTAGCATACTTACCTGTATTTCACCATTTGTGTTAGTAGCCTATGCCCCATACCTGCAACACAACGCATGCACTTTGCACCATTGCACTGCACTGCCATGGTGTATGCAACATACATCACATGCTAACAGTCCATCGCTGATGTTTGTACATCTGCCACTGATGCTTTGTGTTGGCCACCACCCCTATGTGTGAGGACATGAGCTGTAGAGTATGTTGACTGCATACTATGTTTGCCTGAACCCTATCTTGCATATCTCCCCCAAAGCAGTGCATGTCTGTTCAACATTATTCCGCCTACCCCTGAGCTGAGTGTAGACATTGTGCATGTAGCTGTACACACATGTTTGATATGGCTATCCCTACTTTGCAATGGTGCCACAGACCAGCACAGGTTTACAGTACACCAGCCTGCTGTGTGGTGTATGACCTTGCCAATCACATGTATTATGACATGTCTTCTGCTGATGTGTTGAATGACATGCATACATGTGTAACACAATGATGTCCTTTCCAATCTACAGTACGACAATGGTGTCCCAATGCAGGGACGTGTTATACTAACATGGGCCTTCAGCTGATGCAATGTTGTCTGTCCACCCTACAAATATGCAGGGACATACTGCACATTGAGCTGATGTGCATAGCCATTGCAGGGCATCATGTGGCTTCACAATTGCTATACAGTGTGAGCTACTGACACAGTTCATAGCCATGACTATGTTCACATACAATGCATATCTAATGTGAAATGTGTCCCACGTCACTGAAGTGTATACACAATAAACCCTAATGTGGAATGTGTGACACAGGTCACAGAAGGGTATATGGATGACACCCCTGCACATCTGCAACCATATTACTGATACCTGGAAACTATGCCCACACATGGCTAACTTACAAGCACTCTATGTCCCACATGCCATCTGTGTACCTCACACACATGAGGAACAGGCATGACAGTGATGTATGACACCAGCAAGGTGAATATACTGTATCTGTGGCTTAATGTGGATGTATGTGTATGTTGTGCAACACATGTATGTATTTGGATACTGTATAGGTGAATGCTTCCATGTCATGACACACTCCAGATGTTCAAGACATGTTATGTGGTGGTTTCATGTTATGCCTAAACAAGCTGTGCACAGGCCTGTATGATGTTTAGTGTTTCACATCTGTAATATCACCATTACACAAAGGCCATAGTCGTATTGTGTCAAGCCAATGTACAACAGGGTGTACACACATGTACATATCACTACTACTGTGTGTGCTGCTTCATGTCTCTGGCCATCTTCTATGGCCATGTGTACACATGTTAAGTCCAATGGTTGTGATGGCCATCTTATTTCACATGTCAGTGTTATCACATATGACATACACCCATAGATGTCATATGCCCCACTGAGGACAGGGTTATGCAGACAAAGGGCCGTATGTATGGGATGTGAGACATGTTTTGCAGGATAGTTGAGCAGTGTTGCAGTCAGCCCACTACATGTCAAGGACATGTCTGATAGCACATGACATTGTGTAACATTCATAGTAAGGGTATACTCCACAAGGGTGTATCCTGTGGGTCGGGCATACTCCAGCTCCAACACATTTAGTGTGTGAGCACACATATGCTCCCTGTACAGTACTGTTCATATTCCCAAAATGTGTAATGCTGATATGTAGTACCTGTCCCTACAGTGGAACACACCTCCACCATTGTATTCACTGTTGACCACACATCTGGCAATGACAGTTTGGAAGGTTTAGTGCAGGTGTTTCATATAGTCTTCAATTGTTTCACATAGGTAATCAGTGTGATGCATTGCAGGTCTGACCAGTGTCCATTAACAGGACTACCATACATTATGTGTACGTATGTTATGGCAGATAGCATGCAATTAATATGTTCTGGTAAATAATAACAATCTCACCTGACGCAGGTTGCTGTTGCTGCAAAATGCCAGAGGTACCTAAACAGGAGTGTCACAGCAGTCAGATCATTATCCACACCTGTGTGACAGCTACAGGATGCAATGTCCATGTAAGCATGTACGCCAGTACAATACACTATACTATGGACTATGCACATCTGTGCATACATAGAGTAGCAGACTGTTCATATTCCCAAGATTTGCAATGCTGATATGCAGTACCTATCCCTACAGTGGAACACACCTCCACCATCATATTCACTATTGTCCACACATCTGGCAATGACAGTTTGGAAGGTTTAGTGCAGGTGTTTCATATAGTCTTCAATTGTTTCACATAAGTAATCAGTGTAATGCATTGCATGTGTGCATACATGCCTTGCATATGATGTTACATTACATATTCTACAGTAACACATGTAATTATGTGATATATAGTTGTGTTTTATATGCAGTAATGACTTACCAGGCAACTCCAGGCTCGGTGGTTGAGAGACACCCACCTCCACAATACCAGCTAAAGCTTGTGGATGGAGGTCTGCAGGTGTCCCCAGGTTGGCCAACGGCTCCTTGGTACGTATGAGTGGGGGCTGGGTGAATAGCCCCCCACCTGTTGCACCTTGTTCCCTGGCAATTGCATTAGCACGCTGTTTCGCCCATCTTATCAGGTCAGTGCAGTGTCAGTGCACCTGCTGATAGGTGCGATTGTGACTGCCAACATCATTTACCCTCTTGCACAGTTCCTCCCACAGGGCATCTCACTGCTGTGCATCCTGTGGCACATAGCTGAAGAGCATTGTGAAGTTGTCGAGGAGGTATGGGATGAGGACCTCATCCTCCAAGCAGCTGTATGGTGGCAGTCTGCTACATGGCATACCTGGAAGACATAACGATGGAGACAGGTCACAGTAACTCACAGAGAAGTACAGCAGTACAACTGAACATACATGTGTATCACATTTATTAAGATTACAAATACGTCTTTGTAAATCTACATGACACTAACACCACTGACATGTATAATTCACACACATTTGACACCTACTGGTGATGTGATGTTATCACCATATATGTGTATGTCATGTGATGACATTGCTCATACACCATGTGGATGTTGTCTTGATGTGCGCAAGTCTGTTTGCCTGTAGTGGTGTCTTTACCTATCAGCACATGCCTGGATGTGTTCCCATTAATGCAATCGACCTTAATGCTGTGTATATGCCACATATATAGTCATACATAGCCATTAGGAACATGACCTGTGACCCTGCAGACTTGCAAGCGTGTATGTGTTTTGCCATATATATTTACATGGAACTGTACAGCTGTGTAGCACCCTGCCATGTATTGCCTGTGTTGCACATGTAAAACATGGGGCAAAAGCTAGCCTGGTGGTATTTGCAGGGTTGGATATCAACTATAGCATGTATGGTCATAGTGATCTAGTAGGCTATATTCCCTGGGGAATTCATGAGCCTAGGCAGACAGGTTACCAAGCTGTAGACAACAGACAGGTAAGTTTCAGTGACAGTTCAAGCAATGCCACAGAACTTATATGCATGGTTACTGATATATATGGCATGCGGTCATCACACCATGTCACAGAGAGGGGCGATCTGCAGCTTCACTGGACAGGGATGCATAGTATGGCAAGAGTATGTTAAGTTTATGGGACAGGGATCTGTCAGGCATGTTGTAATCCTTGTACTAGAAAGGTGGATGTCCATGACATATGTGTTTATTAGGGATCAGGATGTGTTAAGTGTAGCATGTCCAACACCTCTGGGTTGGACATGGCTTTATTCAGGGTAGGCTGCATGCTACATAGTGGAGCTAGGGATTGTGAAGGACAGTGTAGGACATCTACACATGGGCAATAGCCCTTAAAGGAATTATGTGATCTATCATAGGTCACATGGGTGTTGTGTATGGCTGAGCAGTTATCTCTATATTCCTGGATGGCACCCAGACATGATTAGGGGTTCCACATATGACTACATGTCTTTTGTGGTGATGTAACTATCAAAGGGAAGTACTGTCCAGCTGCATTCCATACACACAGTTGCCATTATGTTGACCGCTGTCTAGGTGGTAGTCAATGGGTACAGGGTTGTAACATAGGGGATGACAATGCAATACTTAGCTGTCAGATTGTGGCCATACATAACACATCACACATCTGACAAACTAAGGCCCTTCTGTATGTTGCACGCAGCACACAAGGAGTCAGCTATTTCTCCTAGTTCATACTCATTTGCAAACATCAGTAAGCTGATGCCTTCTGTGTTAGTCTATGTGGTATAGATAACAAAGAGGGGGTGTACCAGAAATGACTCTTGTATTACTGTGGCTGGCACTGGTTTGATGTGCGTGTATTCATCAGACACCTTCTGTAGTGTGGGTTCTGCCAGCAGTCCAGTTGCCAATCACTCCTGTGACATAGGAATATACACCTAGTTTACTGAGTGTAGCTGGAACACAGTATGGGTGATGGTGTCCTATGACCTGGCAAGGTCATGATATGCAGTGTGAATCAACCCTACTGTCATCTACATCTGTACCGAGTACATCAATTATGTTGACAATGGTTCATGGCTGAATAGCCAGACTCAGCAGGGTAGTTGTGCACTATGTCCCATTATCAATGGTGTCTCCCCCTTTGTGGGGTGTGATAACTGCTGCTGTGCACCATTTGGTGTGTACACAGCCTGACATGGAACTATGATTGAACATGATGTGTATGTGGATAGCTGAATGTTCTTACATTTGTGTAGGATACATCCTGGGATGTTGACAGGTCCCATGAAAGCTGGATGTATGGCTTTGGAGAGTGCATCTTGTACCTGCATAGTCGTTAGTACAGGGGCCCTGTAGTGTACATGGATATATTACTAAGTGTACCTGTTGGGGGTGGGAGGAGGTGGGAGTGGGTTTAGGTTCTCTGAGACCCTATCTGGATGAACAGGTGCTATTTCTGTAGGTGCAGTACCTCCCATGCCATAGTGCTGTGCAGCACGGCAGTTTCTGTCATTGCCATTATGATTAATGACTCGGCTATAGAATGCTCTGTGCTTGGCCTCATAATATGAGGCTGATAAGTTTCACAGTAGCTTTGCATGGTTTTATATGGTGCATCTGTATCTTACTGAGGCTGACGAGGGATCACCTACTCTCATGTGAGTTCACTCTTGCAACAGTTACTACCTTCTGTGGTACAGTTTAAAGCATTGTACTACCAGTTTGCCTACTTGTTTGTGTTGGGTTGACTCCTGGTTCTGTTTCAATGGCACAGTCACTGCACATATGTGACTGCTTAAGGTTTATTTGTATAGGATTCAGCATTTGCACATGCATTGTCCATCTGCATGGGTGCATGGCACTCACCACTCTGCGCTTAGGAAACATAACATTGGCATTAGAGACTAACTATGTGTAGCATACTGTTAGCCCTGTTTGTGTGACTACTGTGATCCAGGTCAGTGGGGTCGATGGAATCCAACATGCATTGAGTGCAGGTGTTGGTACATGAGGAGTCTTCCCAGTTCATAATGGAATAGTTGAGAGTAGCCATTATTATGGTTCTGTCTCAGACCTAATCTTCCCCATTACAGCTCATTATGACAGTTGGGAAGTCCGTGGCCTGGTGGGTGATCTGTCTCAAGGTGCATTTTGAATTCCACTTTGGCACAAAGGTAGTTGCTCAGCATAACGCATCTGATGTTATGCAAGTGAAATTAGCGTGGGGGTGTACATATCCTTCAGGAATATGGACACACCTGCAGGACGTGTGTTCCAATAAAGGATAATGGGCAAGAGGTGAGGTATGTGTTATAACATGGTCATGCAGGTGTGCTCTCTGGAGCATTGAAACATGTCTCAGCCACTGCACATATATGTTCTCCATGTTAGAGATTGACGTATGTGTGTCCATATAGTGTTTCTGACATGCATCATTGTGTAGCGAGACCCGCAGTTTATTACTTGGCTGTCCCTGTAACAGCAGTGGACCCTCACTTGAACCATGCATGATGAAGGCACTATAGGGGGAGCATGAGCCCTAGGCAGTATCCAGATTCCCAGGGGTGACAGGTGCACACCCTGTCTGGCAAAGCATCATGGTCTGTCAACCATGTTATCCCAGGACAACAGATACTGGATACCCTGTGACATGCACCACTACACTAGACAATTGTGGAATACAATCCTTTTGTCCCTGTACTGCAGTATCATTCTGGCCAATGGCAGAATGCTACCCAGGCCTTGGGACATACCTGCATGGGCTACAAGACCTGAAAGTTCCTACATGTGTTTCCATTCAGTCCAGGCTACTGCATCACAGGTCCTGCACAACAACATGGAATATGCCAGAGCCATGTGTATAGTTCAAACGGTGGTCTGAGTGTATGAGTATGTGGCTAATCATGGCAGACAGGCAGCTGACAGTATGTATGCCCTCGTATAGGTTGGTGTGTAACATAGTGCTAGAGTTTGAATTCAAAAATGAGTACTGTTGGGCATGTTTCCAGTCATGTGTTCAGAGGTGTGGCACAATTATGCAAACTATGTCATGCAGTTTGTGTATTTCAGTGTCTGTCTCTTCCTGCTTGGGGGGGGTCACTTGTTTGGCCAGATACTTAGACGCATCTGTGAATGTGTGTGATTTCTGGTAGTGTGTGTGGGTGTCCTTACTGTGTTCTGGGAAGGGTATGTGTTGGTTGTGTTGATGAGTCACATGTGTTAACCTACACCTCATGACTGTCCAGTCCAGTCATGGCTGTAGACTGGGCTGACTTCCAGCTTACCCCTGTAGCTGCATGCCAAACAATGTGTGGAGCATGGTGTTAGGTGGGTCTGGCAGTGTACAATGCATAGAGATTACATTCCCCCAGGATGGCCACATACACAAAGCTGACATTAGGAAACACCAGTAGCTGACTAGTGGACATGCCTATATGAGCATTCAGTACTACAAGTACCAAGTGCTGCATTTAGTATACATATTGCCTATGAAGATGTTTTAGACAGTGATGCTCACATGTAAATATTTGTGTTATGGACGTGACAACATTGGCTATTACGGAAACATTGTAGCTACCTTTAGCAGCAATTCTCCTCTGAGAAGCACATCACATCCTGTTAGTTGATTACAGATGATGCAAGTGTCTACAGGTCTGTTTCCTTCTCTGGGTATATACTCACATATCCACCAGGACCATGAGCTCTGTTGGGCACAGACACCCACTGTCTAAACAGAGTCATGTATCAATAGGCACTGATGCCACTATCAACATGATCAGGATATAATCAGATAGTGTGAGCCATAACCTATGATGCAGCTATTACACATGGGCAGCTGTCTCCTACATCTTACACTCCTACTGCAGATGATACACTGGAGTTAAAGATGATATGCAACCCGTTTCATTACCAGTGCTGTGCACTACCTTACATACAGTATGTGCAGGCAGCTGTTAGGTTGGCAGTGATTGGTTGGGCTACACAAACCTGGTAGTTCAACCAGTGTGTCTGTACTCTCAATATCCACTCTATGTAGGTGTGCACATAGCCATTTGGCCCAGCCCTGTAACAAGGGTCACTACACATTTGCATAACATGTACACATGCACAGCTGTTATTGCTTGCAAACAATAGTAGAGAGGTGGATATTACATGTGTTATGTACATGGATAGGTACCTGGCTCTTCCAGTTATCTCTGCTATCATGCTGCTAACCTGTCAGATGAATACTAATGCTATGTATCCTGTCATTGTGTATTGTAATTGCCAATAGACATAACTACTGTTTGCATAACATAACAGAACTGCTATGTAGAATAAAATGCAGATCTGCCTAGAATACTGTACATTACACAGTTATTGACACAATATCCCACAATGCACACCAAATTTGCATGGTAAGCCCACTTTTAACATGTTCATCTTACTTATACACCCATACATATGTCGACTGTTACAATATATCAACATATACTATCCCCTGTTATAGCACATACTTGTTGGACCAATCCTGACACTGACAGTGGATGGAAGCAAAGTGGTTGGTTCCAAGCCCATATCATCCCTTGTGGTGTATGTGGAGTGTGCCCTGTGACTTACAGCAGTACACTTATAGAATACTACAAGCATTACTACTGCTCAACAATACAATGCTACAAGATGGCTATTTCGACTATATGCATTGATTACACTGTAATTCTTACAGTACAGGTACTACATACACAGACATACTACATGTTATACATACCATCTTAGTAATCGGAGGTGTTATTAACTAGTGTAATACTCTATTTCGGTTCGTCTTTCAGTGTTTTGTACTGTCCTACAGGTAGATACAGATGGTTTGAATGTGTGACAAGGCAACCTTTTATAGTTACAGATCAGGAACATGTGCTATCCCGATGACCAATTGGTGTTCCTAAGTAGCTAATTACATGCACATCAGCTGCGCTGCTACTGCCTTAGCCAATACCATGGCTAAAGTGGGGTATAACTCAGTACTCCACTTGGGCATTGTCCCTTTGCCTTACTTGTGAGGAAGACAGCATGGAAGTTTTGTTTGAAATCAATTTAAACAGCTGTATGGAGACGAACAGTAATATATTGTGTGTAATGCCTAGAGGAGTTGGTCTAAATGTGAGTACTGCTGTTATATTTCTGAACATTGCTACTTGTGCAGGGTTTGTCTGTACCTAATACTTCTGCATATGTTTCAGTCTGGCCAGGTTGTTTGACCAACTGAAGGCTGCATAGCTATGCATATAATGTTAGGGGGTTTACAGTGTGCCTACCAGACATATTTAGTTTGATGTTACTGTGTATCATACTGTGCTAATAATCAGTAGTCGGTAAAACTTCCTGGTGTACAAACCTTTCAACCCTTTGAAATGGAATTAGTTCATACAAACCTTGTTACATCAGCAGCTGTTCAATTGTATAATGGCAACTATTTCACATAGGGCCATGTTAGTGTGTATGTGTCCAGGTATGTTAAGGTTTCAGCAGATGTTGTACAGTAGTTGCATAGGTTCATAGGTTCATAGGTAGGTACTAGGCTATCGGCCCAAGGGCCTACATAAACCTAGCCAACAAGGTTCCCTGGCTTATACCACCCAAGAAAGTTATTTTCCTGTGCCAGTGTCGAGCAGAGACATAGAAGTGATCCCTGGAGTGTATTTCCTATTTCCTATCCACTCATCAAGATTTTTCTTGAAGAGTGCTAATGAAGAACTTTACTTGACATAGATGAGTAGCCTGTTCCAGAGTATGGGAAGTCTCTGGGACAGGAATTTATCCCTCCAGCATGTCCTGTTTATTGTGATGACAAGGTTTAGGTCCCTAGAGCATGTAGCTTGGAGGGATTGGGATTTCTTTAGGTGTAGCATGTCCAACAGCTCTGAGTTTGACATAACTTTATATGTTAGGCAGAGATCACCTCGGAGTAGGCGATATGCTATGAAGTAAAGCTGGAGTTTCTTGAGGTGTTTAGTGTAGGGCATTTGTTTGAGGCCAGTAATCCTCTTTGTGAGGTACTTCTGTGGCCTTTCCAGCTTCTGCAGATGTCTTGTGAGGTACATTCCAAAAGGGGCATTGTACTCTATAATGGGTCTAATGAGTGTCGAGTAGAGGGGAACAATGACCTCTTTTTTCTTGGATGAGAACGCTTTTATGATGAGGTGTGCCACATAGAAGGACTTCCTGTCTACTGTAGTGATATGACTATCAAAGGAGAGACTACTGTCCACCTGGGTCCCAAGGTCTCTTATCACACATTCAGTTTTAAGTAGATTGCTGCATATGTGGTAGTTCATGGGTACAGAGATTTTACTAAAGGGGATGACACTGCACTTTTTGGCATTGAGCTTGAGGCCATGGCTCTGACACCTGGCATCTGTCTCAGCGAAGCCCTTCTGTAGGATGTCTACATCATTTGGGGACTTGACTATGGCTCCTAGTTTGCAGTCATCTGTGAACTTCGTTAGCCAGAGGCCTTCTGTGTTAGCTTGTACTTCAGAGAAGTAGATACCAAACAGGAGAGGTCCCGGGATGGAACCTTGTGGTACTCCACTTGTCACTGCTTTGAGGTCAGATTTGGAGTCTGCAACTTTTACAGTGTGGGTTCTGTCAGTGAGCCAGTTGGCAACCCATCTTGTGACATAGGGATTTATACCTACTTTAGTGAGTTTAGCTATAATTCCAGAATGGGGGATGGTGTTGAAAGCCTTGGCGAGGTCAATATAGGTTGTGTGAATCACCTAACCCTCATCTACGGCTTTGGTGACTGCCTCAAAAAAGTCGATCAGGTTCAGGAGGCATGATCTGCCTTTCACAAACCTGAACTGGGTGGGATCCAGAGTTTGTAGGTTACCAATGTCTTTGTTTATGAGTTCCATGATGATACGTTCAATGGCCTTGCAGACCAGGCTCGTCAGGCTAATAGGTCGATAGTTCCTGGGATCAGTGGTGGCTTCCCATTTGTGGAGTGGGATAACTGTTGCTGTGCACCATTCAGTGGGCACAAAGCCTGATGCGAGGCTATTATTGAACATGGTGCTTAAGTGGGGAGCCAGTTCATTCTGAAGTTCGTGTAAAAGGCAGCCTGGGATGTTGTCCGGTCCCATGGATGCTCTGTTTTTGGCTTTAGAGAGTGCAGCTTTTACTTGCGTAGTTGTGATTACAGGGACTTTGCATTCTTCCTGTATAGATACGGGCCCTTTAAGGGGTAAGGGGGGGTAAAGTTAGCACTGAACCTATCTGCTAGGATGTTGGCAATATCAGTTGGTTCTGTAATTTTCATGCCTTTGTGCTGTAACTCAGAGCAGATCTGGGTGTTGCCATCGAGATTCTTGACATAGCTATAGAATGCTTTGTGGTTGTCCTTAGAATTAGTGGCAATTTTGTTTTCATAGCTAGCTTTAGAGCTCCTCCACTCATGGGATTTTACTCTCTTTTGCAACAGTTTCTTCCTTCTGTTGTACAGTTTGTTTATGGCAGGGGACTACCAGATTGGTTTCCTTTTTTGGAGGATAGCATCTTGGTTCTGTTTGGGATAGCACGATCCATGCACTCGTGTAAGTTCTTATAGAGTGCATTTGTGTAGGATTCAGCAGTTGTAACTGTATTGTCCATCTGCATGGGTGTCATGAAGTTCACCACTTCTGTCTTAAGAAGCACAAAGTTGGCTTTGGAGAAATTTTTTACCACGGTTTCCTTAATGGGGGGGTGGGGCGGGATGTAATTGGTTATGGTATGACATTATGTATTGATGTAATTATTTCGGTTGTGGGGTAGATGTTGGTGGGTGCACATAGCACATGCAGGTATGTAGGAACACCTTCCATACAATATCTATATGTGTGTGGGTGTTCTTTCCCTATGTGAACGCCTAACCCTTAGTGGACTAATACTATGGTAATTGCAGGCTGATTCATTAAGGCACTATTAAATGTTCCTGTATAGCATGCAGGTACTGTTAGTCCTTGAATCCTTTTGGCAATACATCGGAATGTAATAAACATTTAAAAACTGAAAGCTGTCTGTGTAATTCTGTCATGGATATTTGCAGCCATTGCAGTTGTGTTGGTGACTGTGTCCATAGAACATATTTGTAATAGTGTATTGGCATATACTTTTCATATGTTATGTTCATATTGTTTGGGGGGGTGGGATGTGTGATTGCTATGGCCCATGTTATACTCAGATATGACCACTTCGGATGCTGTCTACAGACATGTATGTATGTGTGTGTGTATATATATATATATATATATATATATATATATATATATATATATATATATATATATATGTGTGTGTGTGTGTGTGTGTGTGTGTGTGTGTGTGTGTGTGTGTGTGTGTGTGTGTGTAAATATATATATATATATATATATATATATATATATATATATATATATAAATATATATATATGTGTGTGTGTGTGTGTGTGTGTATATGTATATAGATATATACATTATTGCATACATTTATCTGTACCTTCATAGATGTGTAGATGTTTTTAAGCTATCTATATATCTACATATATATGTAGACCTGTATATATCGACATGTCTCTATGTATCTCTCTCTCTCTCTCTCTCTCTCTCTCTCTCCCTCTCTATATATATATTTATATATCTATATATGAGCATACACCTTTAATTGGGTACATGGTGGGTTGTCCTATTTCAACACATTCCTCCCTTTTGTGTTTTAACCTGTCTGCATACACAACTGGGATAGGTACATCCCAGGTAGCTTAGTGTTAGGTTACTCTGTGGATGGAGTACATAGTTGTGGGTTCTACTCCTGGAAGGTGTCGTTATTTTACCTGTCAAAGTAGGCACTGGTAGGGAAAGTGTGAATAATGCACATTTACGCAGTTGGAGCAGGTTTGCCGGTGGTCTACGCGACATTAAGCAAAGGTCAAACGTGTGAAGCGTTTCTCCATTTACCATGTTTCAGCCCCGCTTACCGTCGCACAAACACATGTAACCTGCTTACAACTGCTTAAGAGTGCTTTAATCCACCTGCAACCAAAAGTCCTTATTCTGGCCCTCAGAATAACCTAACAGCCCTTGCAGATCTTGAACCCGGGACCATGAACACCACGGTCACTGATTTCACCACTAAGGCATCTGAGATATGTACGAATGTTATGGTGTGTAGAATATACATTGTGCTACAGACATTCCTCACTACTGAAAACAAATGTGACAGTCAGTTGGTGTACATATGTCTGATACATGTTAATGTTCATATGTTTGTGAAAGTAGGTGTTGCAATGTGACATGACAGGATGTATTATGAATGAGTAAGGTTCTTGCTTTGTGTCCTTTTTATATTGTCCCCATACTCCATGTATGCCCCTCCAGTTCACTTATTGAACATCCCACCCAGGCCATCCTTGATGCATGATTGCATTACCCATCATTCCACCCCCACCCCAATCTTCATATACACAACAACCACCCCTTCAATGGTGAATTAGGTTAATATTAATTGTTATAATACCAGAGCTGCATGTATTTTGTGTACACTCCAATTTCTCTGGAGTGCGTCTGTGTCACAAAGTATGTTCATAGATGTTTATATATATGGCTATTGATTTAACTGTATAATATATATATATATATATATATATATATATATATATATATATATATATATATATATATGTGTGTGTGTGTGTGTGTGTGTGTGTGTGTGTGTGTGTGTGTGTGCAGACATCACTGACATATATATATATATATTTATTAGTTTGTAACAGTAATACATCTATAGACTGGAATGTGCTGGTTCACAAACTACAGTACATTACAATATACTGTACATATGTACACAAAGTCACTGTCCCATTTGTGATCATTACAGTGAAATGCATATGGTATAAGGTGTAATCTCAAGACCATGAAACATGTGTACACCTCGGATGGCTTAGTGATACGTCCCATGACTATAGTGTGCATGGTCCAGGGTTCGACACCTGCGATGCTTTATGAATGTTTTTTACTGCAGAATAAGGCTCATTTAAGCAGTTGTAAGCATGTTTAAAAGTGTTTGTGTGACATCATAGCAGTGGTTAAACACAGTTAAACAAACTTTATAATGTATAACCTGTGCATGCAAACACAGCCACATCCGCTAACTACTCCGGATATATACATGTCAGTGATGTAACATCTCATTATGTGCTGACATAACATTACATTCTCTGTTTACTGTACTCTCCTGCACACATGGGTTTATATGGGTGATTCATATGTTTATTATACAGATGATTACTACCTATATATGCAAGCTGTGGTTAAGGTATACTTTTGCACATGATAAACATCCCTGCCTTTATCGGAATTGTAACCTTGAATGCACAAATACTATGCGGATGCTGTAACCATTACACTGTTGACATTAACGTTGCTTCCCCCTATTTCCTATTTAGATGATTTCTATGTGTAAGCTAGGCTAAGCAAAGGGTGAGAGCCCCCAAACTCACTGAGCTTCACATACTCTTGAAATAACAACATATAACAAATGTACTGTGAGACAATACATTACATTCCTAACTAAATTAGGCATAGCCCCTCACTGACACACTTCAAGGGAATCCTTGTTGTGTTAATGGGTAACAGACTATACACCCCTGGGATCATGTGTCCCAGAACCAAACAGCCAGGGTTGGTGGAGCCTGTCCAGTTTGATAGCTGCAAGACCTGTTGGGGAAATTGAATGGTGTTGAATTGTCACATTAACATGCCCTCTTTAGATCACTAAGTGCCCCTATCACCCTCCACAATCCCAGTCTTCAACAGCTTCCAGCAATTCTGCCTGGAATTGCTTCATTGGCTATGCTTGACAGAGGCTCAGTTACTTCATCAATGGTATGGGGAAGGCCAACACACTGTTGCTATGCTTCTAATTACCCTTGGGCAGATAGGTAGTAGGCTATCTGTGAACCTCTAACGTGCAGGCCATCACAGCCATAATATGTGAATAAACATACCTTCAGATCACAATATACAGTGTGAACTCACCATGTAGTCAGGAAACAGTTGAGTACAGCAAGAACATACAGAACACTGATACTTAAGTCACTCCAAAAGCCAATCTTGGAAGCTAGTAGACTTGTATAAGTTTAAGGCTTTCTATTGCTTACCAGTAGGTTACCTACAGTGGAGATGAAAAACAAGCACAGATGGGGAACATGCATGCAATGATACCATACCAGCCTATGTGTCAGCCTTATGCTTTGGAATACAGGCCAAGGCTATTGGCGCCCCCATGGTGCCTTATTTAGGAGAGTCTCGAAGGTGAATACCAGCTCCATAAACAGCACAATAGCAGATTCAATGAGGATTATGCTACTCAACACCAGGGGTTGTGATCACAACATGCATGCACTCACAGCACTCCTCAGGATGGACAACATCAACATCTGTGCATTAACTGAAATCTTTCTTAAGGCTCCTGAGAGCACACCAGCACTACCAGACTACAACCCATACCACATATTTCAGACACAGAACATGGACTGACAGACATGGAGGGGTTGTATCCATATTCATCAGGGATACCTACACCTCCAGGTCAGTGGGGCAGCATGATACCTCTGTGATCATCCATGTGCAGCTAACATCAGCCACAACTGCAATGTGGAATGTGGCCTGCTATAGATCACCCTCCATGACCCAGGATCTCCACTCCACCTACCTGGAGACAGTGGAGAACATGACAGTCCTAATGCACACCCTGGCATTGGTCAATGTCAACTACCATACCATTAAATGGGAAACGTACTTCGGTACTCACTTCCAGGACCAGTGCTTCCTGGAATGTATTAGCTCATATGCCCTGTATCAGGTGGTAACCTCCCTAACGTGGGGTGGAAACTACTAAATGTGGTCATCATCAACATGGGCAACAGGTGCATCAAAGCAGAGATTAACCGGTCACTGGTTAGATCTGACCATGAACTATTCACTGTTTCCACACATTAGCATCTCCCCCACTCATGGATACCACAGTGTATACCTTTCCTACAGCTAAATTTACACTACTAGTGACAGGGGTGGGGGGTTTCACAGCCCCCACACTAAGGGGAAACACTGCTCAAGATACAGACAGATTTACAAATGCAGTCTATAAGCACCTACATGGATGTATAGATCATGCCATCACTGGTAAACCAAGACTCACTCCTCCTAGACAAGGACACCAGTCAGGTGGACCTCTGCAATAAACAGGCTACAGAAGTAGGACAGTGTTCCAGAGGCACAGCATATCCCACGAACGGCAGACATCTGTGACCACTATTAGTATGATACGTAGGTCCCTCATGGCATCATCCAAGGCTAACATCAGCAGGAGAATACGCAAGTATTCAAAAGATAACCACAAAGCCTTCTTTGGCTATGTCAAGGATCTACGTGGTGACACACAGATTTGCACTGTGCCGGTGAAATATAGCACAATATATGCTGACCCAATTGATATTGCCAACATCCTTGCAGATACATTTGTTGCATATTTCACCCCCTAAAGAGCCCACAACACTACCCAAAAGATACAGTATCCCAACCATCAGAAACACACAGGTGGAAATGGCCCTCTCTAACAGCAGAACACAGCATCAGTGGAGGCAGATGTTGACCAAGACTGCATCTTGCAAACTGTACAAGACAACTTGCCCCCCACCTAATTAAGCATTCTTACCTCAGCCTCTCCACAGGCTACATGCCCAGACAATGACGCTTGGCAACAGTAATTCCACTCCATCAAGGTGAAATCACAACTGACCATGGTAACTACCACCCCATAAGCCTGAATAGCCTGGTCTGCAATGGTATGGTTTTCATCCTCTTGGCACTCATTAACAATGACATTGGTAACCTTCAAACACTTGACCCAACCCAGGTCAGCTTGGTTGAGTGCAGTTCATGCCTACTGAACCTGTTTGACGTCTTACATACAGTCACCAAGATGTTAGATTATGGGGGAGGTGGTTCATACATACTACCTGGTCGTCACCAAGGCTTTTGACACCATGCCCCACTCAGGTATTATTGATAAACACACCAGCCTGTACATTCACCCATACATCACAGGTTGGGTTGCCAACGGGCTTACACACAGAACCCACATGGTACGACTAGCGGTCTCCAGGTCCAACTCTTGAACAGTTATGACTGGTGTCCCACAGGACTCAGTCCTGGGAGCCCTACTGTTTGGCATATACATCTCAGATGTACAGGCAAACATAAGTGGACTACGGCAGACCATGTTTGGCAATGACTGCAAACTGGGAGCCATGATTGATAGTCCAGCTGACATGGACATCCCTCAAGGGGCCTCACAGAGAACATCATAGGGTGCCAATGACATGGCCTCAAGCCAAGTGCCACTAACTGCATGGTCATTCCATTGTGGAATTGGCACCCACATATTACCACATGAGTGGCAGCCACTTTAATACAGATGAGGTAATGAGATATCTGGGGACTAAGGTAGATAGTGATCTCCCCTTTGACAATCATATATCCATTTTAGTTAGGACATCCTTCTATGTAAGCCATCTGATTACTAAAGGATTCCCATCTAGACATACTGGGCTTATAGTGCCCCTTTACTCATCACTCATCAGTTTCATCATAGGGTATAATAACCCATGTGGGATGTACCTCAGAGGACATGTCCAACAGCTGGGGGGTCCACAAATATACCTCAACAAGGGGAATACTGGCCTCCCACATATAGCCTATGCAGCCGGACTGAATAAACTCCTGCTTTACTCAGTGGCATCTCGTTTACCCAGAGATGATCTCCACTGGCCAACACAGCCATGTCAAACTCAGGCTTGATGGATATGCTCCACCTATGGGAATCCATGTCACAGTGAGCCACACACTGTAGTGATCTGACTTTGCCACAACAATAACTGGAAGATGCTGGAGGGACAGCTTCCTGTTACAGACACTCCCCATAATTTGGATCAACATCCCTAACTACATTATACAGAGCCCCTCACTAACACTCTGCAAGAGACACCTTGAAGGGTGGATGGGGAACAGTAGATGCACCCCAGGGATCCCGCCATTGGCTCTGCTCCACAGAGGGACAGTTAATGAATCAATGGGGTGGCAAAGGCTGACACATTTTGGCTGGCCTTATGAATGGCCTTTGGCAGTTGGCCAAGTACCTACCTATGAATCTATACATACTGTACCTGAATATGCCGATAGCTTAATTTACTGTTCAAGTGTTGACTTACCTTGTGCCAATGGCTGTTCTGTGTGCAATAGTTGAGGGCTGCCTATGCTGGATGCACACAGTAGACTGCCTATACATGACAATTTACAGGTAGTCTTGTGTGTGTGCCATCCATTTTTACTGTGTGTGCAGGTGGAGAAAGGTGTCAGTCCCTAGGTGCCTACACTGTCAGTGTGTGTGCTATACGTTCCCTCTTTGCCAAGGCATGGGCATACTGGGCACGCCTCCATATGCCTACTGGGGCTGGCTCAGGGTGTTCGTGGTCTGAGTACCTCTGTGCCTGTGGGGCCCTTGGCAACAGTGGTGGGCTGTGAAGGCCTTCACCATTCTGTCCCTGCTGCAGCTGTTTCCGCAGGACTATATTGTGTAGCATGACACACACTATGAAGATGTGGGCACATGTGCCTGGAGAGTACTGCAAGACTCCACCAGATATGTCCAAACAACGGAACCATGATTTCAGCATCCCAAACACAACTCTATGATGATTCTGGTTTATGCGTGTGCCTCATTATGGCGTTCCTGCATGGGTGTGTGTGCATTTCTGATGGGAGTCATCATCCACGGTTCCAGTGCATAGCCAGAATCCCCCACCAGGTGGCCATTTGGGATGTCCCCACTGGCAAATAACCAATACAGCTGTGATGCATGCCAGATGTGGGAGTCGTGATAGCTTCCAGGGCTGCCAGCACACACATTCATGATAATGCCCTGGGCATTGCACATGACCTGGCAGCTGATGGAGGGGTATCCCTTGCGGTTTATGTAGTACCTACCCTGCTCACTGGGTGGTGACTTGATGTGTATGTGCGTGCAGTCTATTGCACCCAATATCTCCGGGTATTCTGCCACACGGTGGAAAAGACGCATATTGCTGGCCAACTCCTCCTGCGTTCGAGGGAAGTATATGTGCTCATTGACATGTGGTAACATGGCATCCAGGAACTAGTGTAGTACCCTGGATGCTGATGCCTGTGAGATAGCCATGATATCCCCAGTTGGTCTTTGAAAGGTACCTGTAGCTAGAATACTCAGGCTTACACATACCTTCTTATCCACTGGGATGGGTTCCCCTCTGTTTGTCCTCGCTCTGAGGCATGACCGGCACAGCTCCACAAGTTGCTGTAGGGTGCCCTGTCCACCCTGTAATGCTCTACTATCTCCAGATCATGTAGCCCCTGGTAGGTTACCCTGGGTCTGAACACTCTCCTCCTCCTCTGGTGCCTGCGGTGGTTGTGTGCATCATCCTCCACACCACCTTCAGTCTCCAATACATGCTGGTGGAGCAAAGCTATGGCAGCCCCTAACATGTACATAATAAAAGTTCCCCGTCTGTATACACCACTGGTGCAGAGTGTATGGGAATACACAAATTTGTGTGAGGTGCTTTCACACTTTATAGTATTGTGCTATGGATGCTGCTGATGTAAGTTGGTGTGTATGAGCTATTCCAGCTGCTGCATGTCTTAATTATGGGTTTTGTAATGAGTACTGCAAGTGTGGGGCCTTTACTGTGGAGATCTACTTGCCTGCCTTTATTAATCTGTTGCCCTTTAATTCACTTTTAGACCTGGAGCCCCTCCCATTATCAAGCATGCATCCACTGCCGTCTTTCTTGTTTTGTACCTTTCCTACCCAGTCATGGCAAAATGTGCCTTGCAGCTGATATACTGCATATCGCCTTTGTTCTGCTTTGACAATTTGCTGTTTTCTTTACAGTATAGCCCCTCCCCTTCCCTGTTCCGCAGGTAGTTGCTTGCAGCCTTGTTAGCTGTTGTCAATGGCCCACTGTAGGCTCCTAGGTGTTAATTAGTCATTTGTACTCCAATTTCACTGCTGCAGCATTTCCTCATTTCTTTCCTATATCCTTCCTGTTTCAGCTGCAGTGTGTGCCACGCATACCTGTTTACTGGGTTTACATGCATTTTCATCTCCATTCAATTGCATACTCGGTTACCTTGTGTACTCTCAGCTAAGCATAGCTATGGGCAGTTCGACACACCCCTATCCTGCAGCTTTGCCTAGCTAGGGGCAGACCAGTTTAGCAATGCTCCAATGTGCTTACAGCAATGGCAACACACCCCTCTCTTGATGTCATCTTTATCTCAAGGGCTCACCTCAGTGTTATAACGCTACGCTGTGAGGTGTATCCTTACACCAGTGGGGAATCTGTGATTCACTATTACTCCTCTCATTTGCATGGCATTGCCTACTAATTCCTAGCTACCGCGCATAACACTGTCACTACCCCTTAGCAACCCTTGCGCCATGAGTATGGTGTAGCATGCCTGCCATTGACTATTATGGGGAAATCGTGATATGTATTTCATTGCGGTTTTATTCTATATGTTTATATGTTCCTTGTGATCCCCTTTGTGCACAGCTGCCCTGCGCTTCCACATCACGATAATGTAACTATATATATTAAATGTTAATTTTATATTTTGTACATTTTTTTATGCTATATATTTAGCCATTGGCATATATTAACAATGTAATACATGTTTTTGGTCTGCTGTCATGGCTCCGATTTTATGTTTGCAAAAATGTAAACCGTTTTCTATGGTTTACATTTCTGCATGCTTACACTACACCTGCACCACTTCCTGAATCACTACATACCTTCATTTGCATGCTACACTGCTGCACATGGGGTAATTAGCATACAAGGCTGAGGAGTTGTGCGGTCATAGCGTACGCAGGTAGTGCACGTGGGAACAGCTCGTACCCGAATCACTCGGCGGCCATCTTTGGTGTTAGAACGCCGACGCTACACCTGCACCTGGCGCAAGCTTCATGAATCCCGTGGATTATCTAAAACTAGTTCTTTTATTTAATGAAGGTTGAGGAAAAACATTTAGTCATAAATCTTAATTTAAAAAAAGCTTTCTGAGAAGCATTGTGTGAATGCTGTCACTCAATGGAAGCCATTGTTGGAATTTCCCCAAACCACATTTTAATATTGTTTACATTATATTATATATTTACGTTAAATATTCTTACATGAAACCTAGTAAATGCATGGCAATCAAGATAAGTTACATTACTTGTCTTATTTTCCATACTAGTGTCAAAACATTTTGATTATTGATTTAATGAAATGCTATGAAAGGTTCTAATTGCAAATTTTCATACACACAGACACATGCACACACACACACACACACACACACACACACACACACACACACACACACACACACGCACACACATGTGCACGAGCACACACAGATACATACATATTTCTTAAATATGACAAGCATTCTGCTTATATAGAGAGATGATAGCAAATGGCCTTTTGTCCAAAATTGCTTTACATGGGTGACTGGCCTCCAAACCCTTCTCATGAGGAGCTACAGTATGTCTGTGAGTTTCCTACAACTTACTATATAGCCTTTTTCAATGTTACATTACTTTCAGAAAAGGCAGACTTTTTTTTTTTTTTTGCAAATTTGGAGATCTGCACCTTTTTTGAAACATGATATTTAAATTTACCTGAGTCATTCAACTTGTGATGTAGCAGAAGAAATTGCTCACTACGTGTGTGTGTGTGTGTGTGTGTGTGTGTGTGTGTGTGTGTGTGTGTGTGTGTGTGTGTGTATGCATTGTGTGTATGAGATCAACACACAGAGAATTAAACAGAGAGAGAGAGGTGGAAACAGCCAAAGAAAAGAATGGAGAGAGATTCATTTGATTATGCTATCTCTTATTTTATACTTTTTAACACAGACCACAACAGCCATTATAACTCTCCTCTCATTTCAGTTAGTTAGTAAGCTAGTTAGTTAATTAGTTAATTAAGTTGTCAGTTTGTTAATCAGTTAGTAGAACACTGATGGACAATTTTTAGTTTCACCCCTGGAGCTCAAACAAAACATAACATGTATAAACGCATTTGCGTATTACTGACAATTTATTAGCTGTGGATATTTTCAAACAAAGCATGAATTAATTTATTTTGTCACAGCTAAGTATTAGCATTCATAAGTATTGTTCAAGAAATGAAAAAAAAATATGTGGATAAAATGTTTTAAGGTACTACTGTTATTGCATTGCATTATACCTAAGTTAATTTTTTATGTAAATTTTCATTTTTAAGTTATTTTCAATCTGTAAGTATATGCTAAGCACTGAAAAGCTAGATTAAAGTTTCACGATATAAATAGCTGTGTCATCTTCTAAACACTAAATCATATAAAACTGAATTAAAACACGATGGCCTGTTCACTATGAATGCAGACTGCATAGCTTGTTATAATGCATTTCTGTCAATTTTGTCCTTCAGATCCATGATTGCACTGAAGCAGACATTCTAATTAGAAAGCAATCTGACCCACAACCCAGTGTTATATCTCAGCTGCACATGAAGATAAAAGGTGAGTTTCAATCAAAGGTCCCCAGTGTTATGAGGTGAAGTGAAGAAGCCTCAAATACAAAGCTTGAGAAGTATGTGGAAAGAAATTTTCAGAACCAATGACAAGGGAAACCAATTAAATGATTTGACAGACATAATCAATCAGTTGTTATCCTTCTGCCTGGAGCAATATTACTGAATACAGTAAAACCTCTCTATTAACATTTAATGCATTTTATAATGTCAGCAAAGTGGAATGAAGTAGGAAAGGCAGCCCTCTGAAGGCAAAGGAAACATTAAAATCTGAAAGAGGAAAATATGCCTGGACAATCAATGCATGAATTAGACACATACAAAAAATAGATTCATAATGGAAACATGTCAAGCTGTGCGGATATCTCATAAAAATTATTGCAAGCATTCACTCTAATTAATTGTTTGAGGCAGGAGGAATACAATTGAAGAATGGTAAAACTGTTAGATACAAGACAGTGGTAATTTTCAATTAAATCTGAGTAAAAATTGAACATACTTCTGATCTCTCAAAGTATCTCCTAAGATTGATGTCTTTTTTGCACTGTATGACAAATATGCCACTAAAGTAAAAATATGTTTAATCTTGGGCCTTCTCCATTAATAAAGGGGGTAAAGCCTCATTTTTCCCTAGATTAAGTGGGTTGAAGTTACAAGCCTCAACAATGGAGGTATTGAGAAGGTAAAAGGTTTAGCAATTATTGGCAAATCCACCTCAGGGAAAAGATTATGGCTGGCTTTCTTCTTTGGTTTTATGTCAGTGCTCACAAAATAGATTGTCTGCACAACTGTCTGAAGAAATGCGGGTAGTATGCATGGAAATATGAATGTGTGTACCACAACACAGCCAGGGAACAAGTAATAGCATAAATTTAAGCTATGACAAGGGAAGGGTTTGTTAGTTAGGGACTGCCTCACCATGAATGGGATGTAACAAGGCAGGGTTTGTTAGTTAGGGACCACCTCACCATGAATGGGATGTAAGGTTCTCATTGTGATTGTAAACAAAGAGACTCACTCTCACCTCAAAGAAAATAACTGGATCTACTCGCACAAGACAGGGGGAGTTTAATACAGCCAAAATCTCGATCAACTTCAACTGACTACCTAGATGATTAAATACTAATACCTTTCAGACACTTATTATATGAGAACATGCAACAAATACTAAAGGAGCCAGTAAAGTCTGCTTCATGAAAATCATATATTGGAAAGTGGAAACAATTTTCTAGCTGGCACCTAACCAATAACCAGAGGTCCATCTGAGATTTTGTACCACTGGTGATCAAGTATTTATGTGAGTTACTTTCATCTGACCTCTCTTATTCCTAGACAAATGTACAACTTTCAGCTGTTTCAGCATGCTTGCCCATGGATCATCCTGTTTCTTCTCTGTTTGTCATAAAATGGTTTCTGAAAGGAATTTTATACCTGAGGCCTCCTCATGACCAGTCGGCTCCTTGTTGAGATCTCAACTTTGGGCTGGAAAAATTGACTGTGTCACCTTTTGAACTTGCTCATCAAGCTGATTTAAGATTCTTGACTTAGAAAATTGTACTTAGAATTGGTCTGACATCTGCAGGAAGAGTATCTGAGTTTCAAGCTCTCATGCTCATATTGAAAAAAGATAGGGACACATTAAGAATAAACTCCTTTTTTATGCCCAAAGTGGTTTCAGAATTTACTTTGAATCAAATGAGCACTCTCTCACTTTTCCAACCAGAATATAAAAGACATGGAGAAAGAACTGCATACTGTAGACATGCATAGGCAGCTCAAGTATAATCTTGACAGAACTAAGTTCTTTAGAAAGCTGATTAGCTACTTATTTCTTATCAATTGATAAAAAGAGACATCATGTGTCTAAACAGACAATTTCCAGGTGGTTGGCCTCAGCTATTGCATTTTGTGATTCCCACCATAACAAATCCAATTCAGGTAGCACCAAGTCATTTTCTGCAAAAGGTTTGCCTTCTTTGATGGTATGCTGGAAATTGTTGGACTCAAGAGGCATTCTAGAGATAGTTTGTGGTCTTCTGTACATAATTTCACAACAGCATTACTAACTGGATTCCTTTTCATCATCCAGGATTAGACTTGCTAGTACCATTTTCCAGCAGCTCCTGTATCTGCATCCTTCATGGTTGGATTGTCTTTGGTAATCATCCCATACATCCGAAATGCTCCTGCAGCAGTGAGATGATGAACAAGTTGCACATATGCATGACAGTAGGTATTCAAATTCCTCACTACTACAGTAGCAGCACCTGCTCTCCATCCCCCTACTCTTGTAGATAGTTGTTCTTGGAATACAAAAGTATGGCTATATGTGGTTCTTCACATTGTTTTTTTCTTATTGTTGATTATTTGGGTCAGGATTGTTAAACTTTTCCCTATGTCTGTATGGACAAGAAATTCCTGAAGAAATCTTCACTCTGACTGCTGGTTATGCAGCATTGAGGAAGATGAACATCTGCTGTTAAAAGGTAAGTGCAACTTATACAACTCTACTTTATGTACCAGTCATGGAAATGTACTCAAAATGATTTGGTTCTGGCAGAAAGTTGACTTGGGAGAAAATAAACATAATTATGCAGTGTCAGAATTATTCCACAAATATGAAGGCATAAGATATCAGGATTCTATTACATGACTGAGCTCTCTATACAGGGCAGTTGGTGAGCATCTGTGCTTGACCCAAATTCTTTACCTGGCTGCATTAATATGGCATACAGAAGCTTTGCTGCTGGTACATACAGACAGAAAGGGTTTCTTTTAGTAAAACTTTTTTTTAAATAAGAGACACCTTTATTAAATTATTGCATATGACATAGGCAAGCATACATTTATATGAATGAAAACAAACCATATTGACATAATTTTAGTTGCAAACATTATACATCAATTATAATCTATCTAGCCATTGTCAGTCAAACATTACATAGCTCATTCAGATCCTGCCTTCTTTTAAATCTTGTTTTTCCTCTGCATGTATTGTTCCCACAGTTCCCATTTTTTCCATGTAATTTGCTTTATCTCTGTTACTATATTCAAAACTTCTAGTAAAGTTGGTTTAGATTTTGATTTCTATTTTCCAGTAATTGCTTTTTTGGCAGCCACCATAAGAAGACTCAACAGGGCCTTACTATGTCTAGGCAATTCTGATTCTGTACCATAGCTCAAAAAATAATTTCCTTAGTTATACCGATTTGCTGACTCAGTATCTCTGACAGAGCAGTCTGCAGGGAATCTTTAAAGTCTGTCAACTCATTACACTCCCAAAAATATGTTCTTAATTGCCTCTTTATTCCCCATCACACCTCCAACATTTTCTGTCTACACAAGAAAAAAATATTTGGAGTCTACTTGGAGTATAAAAATACCTATATAAACACTTGCAAGCAAAGATCATAAATAATCTAGAATTTGTTGTATATTTGGGATACATACATATATCCCCCATTGTTTCTTTTTGAATTGCGTATCCACTCTCTCCTCCCAATCTTCTAACCTTATCTGATTGACTCTTATAGTTATTATGCAATATTTTATATGACCAATTTAATCCTATTTTAACAGCAGCTTCTGTTCTAGATTCTACTAAAAACTCTACCAGTGCTGGTCTTTCACTTAGGATCCCTTTATTTCCTTCTCTGCTTATAGTCTGATATCAATCCTTGATATGGAATGCAATCTGTAGCCTGCTGTCCAAATAAATTCTCAGCCTCTTCCCATTCTATTATCTTTTTCCCCTCTAATTATTTGCTTGCAATACCTTGATTCTTTTGCCAGTTTTTTCCAATAAATTTCAAAATCCATCTTGCCTATTGTCTGTATCCTTAATTGTAGTCATCTCTATGGATGGAATCACCTTTCTCCATTCTCATGTTGGCTTAGTTCTTAGAACACTTTCTACTTTTTTATGAGTATAATTTTCTGTATGGTTATTGTTATTCTCTGCAGCAATTTGCATCCAAAATCTCAGTCTCTCCTTGTTTCTTGAGCTTCCTCCTGTACCATCATCATCCCTTAGCACTTTGAATTATAGGTTTCAGCTTGTGCTATGTATGGGAGCCTTACCTTCAAATCATGAAATCCCAAACTGCATTGCTCAGTTGGAAGAATCAGCTTATTCCACTTGACTCTTGCAATTCCCCCCACCCCAGATAAAATCCTTCAGATCTTTATTAATTGCTTTCCATAACTTATCCTCCAATTGATAAAAATATGCTTGACCTGTGTATAAAACTAAAGGGACTAAAAACATTTTAACTGCTTGTATCTTGCTATCCATATCCATATAAAAGCAGTTCCAAATTCACAGTTTTTCTATTATCTTTTGTTTAGTCTCTTCCTATATATCTTTAGCTGCCACACCAGAATCTTTTTTAATCCATACTCCTAAGTACTTCATTTTATCATGTTCCCATAAATAGGGATATTACTGAACCAATTCCTGTGTAGGTACATAATTTACAGCTATTGCCTTTGTTTTAGCTTCATTAATTTTGTATCCCAAAAAGATTTGAAACTGCCACAAAATGTTCCACAACACTGAAATGTCCTTTTTTTTTGTTTTATCAGGTATAAAATAATATCATCTGCAAAGAGAGACAGCTTTTCTTGACTAGCATACCGATTATATCCTCAAATTTCTGAATCTCTTATTTAATTTGCAATGGTTCTAAATATAGAGCAAAGTCAAAGGTGAAAGAGGACACCCCTGCCTAGTTCTTCTGCTCAAACAGAAATTAATAAAGAGGAGCCCACCCACTTTAATTTTCAACTCTGATCCCTCATATATCCGCCGAATCAACCTTATAATATTATCAAGGAATGCAAATGCTTCCATTGGCCTGCTCATAAACTCCTAGCTTATTCTGTCATATACTTTCTTTGCATCGAGACCCACAAACAACAGTGGCATTTTCTTACATTCAGCTTCCCTCTGCATAATTAATGCTCTGTTAATGTTATCTGATGCTTGCCTCCCCTCCACAAAACCACATTGATCCATATCTATCAATTTTGGCATCATCCCATTATAGACATAACACTTTATAATCATGGCTTAAGATTGACATGGGCCTGTATGAAGCTGCATCTGATGGGTCTTTACTTTCTTTAGGTATTACAGCCACCACTGCTTTCTTTTAGGATGTTGGTGCTTCTCCTTCCCTTAAAATAGTATTAAACAAACAAGCCTTGATCTTGATTAGTTTTCCATTCTAGCTTCCAAACTTCAACAGGAATGCCATCTATTCCTGGGTACTTTCCTATCGATTGGTAATACATCACCTTTTAATCTCATTTCCTCCTATCCTAGCTGATAGAAATTGAGCCTCATCTAACTCTAACCTTGGCCTTTTAGGAAAATGTATTGTCTTACTTGAGATTGCTTTTAAGTATTTCATAATAGATTAGCAGAACTTCTAAAATATTATAACTGTGCTAGTTTATAGACACTTTTAAACTTGTTTCAAATTACTTCTGCTGATATTTCATTAGTATTTCGCAAACTATGCTATCTCTGCTGTACTTAATTACCTGGTCCCAGAACTGTAACTCTGAAGGACTGTCACATTGACTGAGTCACCAAAAAAACCTAAGAAAAAACATACTAATTACATGTGTGTAATTTATGTTCAGGTTATTATCACTTTCATTGAAGGGGATCATTTGAATCATTGAGCAATGGCATCATCTAATTTATATCAAAACCATCTGTTCAACTTCTAAATGAAAAATATATGCAGATGTTACCTACATATTTAAAAATGTATATGGATGTTCCTATTGAAGTAAACAGCTGACATGTAGTTGCATTAATGTAACCAGAGCTTCATTACATAATGCTTAGTTATGTGTGACACCTATATTTTTAGCCATAGTTTTCAGGGAGATATCAATATGTGGTTACTGACCATTTAAATAATTGTTCTCCCATCTTTTCTCTAATCATTATGTTTATTAACTGTCACACAGTTTCATAACCATAGCTCTCAACCTTCTATCTCCAAAATGAGGAACACTAGACCTCATAATGTGGAACAAATGGGCAAAATGTGGAACATGTACTAATGGCTTACTAACAACTTCAGCTAGAAAGGTCATAGGATGGTTAAAACCTCTGGTTTTACTTATAAAGAAGATATTTTAATGAATTAATATGATTTATTTCTATTTACCATGGATTTCACTTAAAAAATTCCCAAAACTGAATGTGTTACAGACCGTATCAATGTGGAACTTATTGGAACTTCGAGGAACATGAACTTTTTAAGACCCCAAATGAGGTACATTCCTCGTAATGAGGTACACTTGAGAGGCATGTTCATAACACAACACAAAATGCAAAGATTTTTATTTACTATCACTGTTTTTCTCTGTCTTTGTCTTTTCCTGACAAAGCATGCTGGTAGCAGAGGTCCATCTGCTTGAATGTAAATCCCTTAAAGAATATACATATAAGTAATAAGGTGTTGGGATTGAGGTCCACAGTGATTATTATTATTATATATTCTGCGAGAGTGTTTTGTTGGAGTTTGCCTCACTTAATATGCTTGCAAACAGTCTAACTCTGAGCATTTTTACCACATCTATAAACTGACCAATAATCCTAGAGATGTTTTATTTAAAATCAGCACATTTTTTTCAGCATGTCATTTAACTCATTCTTTGCAATACAACTCTTGAATTTCCACTCTAACTTCCAGAGGTCACATCTTAAAACATTTGGCAAAAATCAAGTCTTATCATCACAGTTCAAATAAATGTTCCTATATCTGTAACTATAAGTATTATTAAGGAAGTATAAACAGAAAGCTAAATGTATTGAGAAAACATTGTAAACACAGATTAAAGATGGTTTAATATGAAAAGGTAAAACAGAAGTAAATCCAACCAGTCAACTACGGCAGTTGCTATGCAAAATCATAGATTTTATTCAAAAGAAAGAGTATAAAACCATAAAAGCAAGGCTAAGACATAGATAAGCACTTTCATGCCTTTTTAAATAGGCGCTTCATCATATCTAAAAACTGTTACAAACAAACTATCTTTTAAACAGTTACCTAACCAGGTCACATGATTTAAGAATTGGTCTTAAAGGGGCAGTTCCATAAGTTCCTTCCTACCATCTGCATGTGATTCTAGAATCCACATTATTTCTTTACATTTAGTTTTATTTCTTAAATCACCTTTTCTATTGCTATGTGTAAGTAATTCCAAAAATAAAAACTTAAAAGTATGGCTGGTGTCATTTGTGCATTAAGAAAATCATTCTTCCTGATGTCATTAGATGTTCTCTAATTCTATCTTTCAAACATCTGTTCATCTTACCTATGTAGTAAGATTCACATTTCACACAGAATGACAAATACACTAAAATTTTACTTCTACAATTTGCATAAAAAATGAAAAACATAGCTCTACTTACTCACTGGATGTACATAGGAATCACTACTATGAAAGTATTTGCACATGTTGCAGTCTCTACATGGAAATGCATCACATTTATCAGAAGCAGAAACCTTCTTATTAGTACATTTATAGCACAGCAACTGTTTTAATGACCTATTGCTCTTATAACAGAACATGGGTGCATTACCAAGTACTGACCGATATCTATCATCAGATACAAGCAGTTGCCAGTTATTCCTAAAAATATTTCAGATAGTTCAAACATCCATAAAATAAGTAAAGCACATTCTTAGGTCAGAATGTCTTACATCATATATCTTTCCTTCACTGTTCACAACTCTCTCAGAGAAGTATTGTTTAGCAATATCCCTCATGTTTTGGAGGACCTCATTACAGGCAGCCTCAACCTCCACATCATGGTAACCTCTATATTTAAAGCCCCTTTTACTGCACAGTTTAGCTTTACACAGTATGCTATTTCCCTTTTTGAATAACCCCTAATATATTTTATGTCTTGTAAAAGTAACAACAAATGTACACAGATAACATAATACAAATTTGAAGTTCATTTTTGATTGCAGAGCTAGATTTAACCAGGCAGTTGCATTTTCTCACAAAGTAAAATTAACTTAAACCTTGATTTGCAGCAGCTATTGTAACTAGATGAAGGATGCTCTATGTCATGGCTAGTTCTTTTCAGAGAACGATTGGATTTTAGGACAGTTTTAACTATAGGTGGTATTCATTGTCCCACACTTCACAGATGCATAATGGAAATCTGCCAATCATATTGCTACACTTGCATTTAAAGGGGCATTATCCCATTTCTAAAATCAGTTTCTTGCTGGAGGACTTTGCTTACATTTTAGTGCTGTGTAAATCACATGTTCACACAGAGGCAGGGTTTTCCAAGAAGCTTGTTAGGATACTGCACATCAAATTTCACAAACTTCAGTGGTGGTGGGCTATTATAAGAAATGTTAAGAGTTTACAGTTTGTCCTTTTGTATTTTCCTCCCCCACCCATAGGCTACTAAATTAGTGGAATGGCTGTTTTAGCCTCAGCCAGAGATGCTAGTCACAGTCATATCTGCAGCCTTTGCAGCAGTGAAATTATATCTTCTTTAGTAAGAGCTTGTTTTTTGTAACACTTTGTGTTCTTTGAGAGAACATGGGCGAAATTCTTGGCTAGGCTTATAAGGGCCTCCGGGCCAATAGCCTAGTATTATCCTATGAACCTATGGAATGATTATCCCAGCCTAGGTGATTGGATTTTCTTTTTTGTTGCTGTTGTTTTTGGTTCATGTTTGTTGCAACATGCTTTTTTCCTTCACTGGTAATTATCTTTCATATGGTTTGCAATAGTGCTGCTTATTAGTGCATGCACTCATGCAGGCATACCTTTATAATCAGACAGTTTTCCTCATTTCACAGGAAAGCATTGTTTGGGCAGTTGCAGCTTGCAAATAAACCCACTGAGTTACAAATGTTCTAATTTTCTAGAATAAAATCTTATATAACTTTTCAATAAAAATGTCAGACAACTTTGAAATTGAACCTTTTTACTGTACTAAAAGCATTTTCCCATTAGATGACACTCTTCAGGAATCACACAGTAACTGCTTGTATAATTCGGATTCCATCCAACTGAATTTATTTACTTTCTTCTTCCCTCCATTGTGGTAAAATTATTGGAGCTTTTACTCCTTTCCTGAATATATTGCTACAAGGCAAACCCTCGCCTCCTCCAACCTACTACCTTCCCTATTGTATGGTGCTCCATTTCTAACTAACCTCTCAGCTTCCATTTCCTCAAAATTAGAAAGCTGCTACAACAAAATCGCCAAATTTGCTACTAAATCTACTTACTGCACCCACCATTTCACCTCTCTCCACAGTCTAAAGTGGCTCGAGCTTCCTAATAATCTAGACTACCTTCAACTTACTACAGCCCACAAACTAATCTTTAAACCTACTGTATGCCCTGCTCTAACTAACAGCTTGCCTTTCTACACACCGCTTAGACTGCTAAGATCAACCCAACAAAATTTACTTTCTGTACACAAACCTAAACGACCCCCTGGCCACTTTCTCCTTTCCTACTCACTGACCAGAAAATGGAACTCTCTCACGCCCCTGCTAAGAATCACTACAAACTCTGAACACTTTAAATCCCTACTCTACTCCCACCTCTCCCAAAACTGGAAATGTAATTGTACCCTTCCTATCTAAATCCCTCTTATGTCTCCTAGACATGTTCTCCTTCAAACGCCTCTACTTTCTGCTATTTCTATAGCTCCCCCCCCCCCTCTACTTCAACTGTATATTGAAATTTTCTCCCCTGTGGCTCACTGTTTAAATACTGTACACAGGCTCCCATCTCTGCTCTGTGCAAATGGCTCTCCATGCAAATGGCTCTCTGAATTTGATTGTAAAAATGATATTATTCACATATTTCATATGTATGTGTTCTTTTGCATTATTCTATGGATAATTTGTATAAATGTATGAGTCTATGCTTGCTTGTTTTAATTTCTGTAATTGTTTTTATTATGGAGCTTTTCTCCCAGGGCCTCCACTGAAAATGGGCCTTTTGGGCCAAGTGCACCTCCCCAGTTATCAAACTGGAAATAAATAAATAAATAAATAAAATATATGACTGCAGTAGAGTTACACTGATTACCATTTGAATGTTTAGGCAAATGTTGCCTCTATATTCCCCCATACTTTCCTATGTATGTGCATAAGTAGTCATGCAATATATAATCTACATTTATATTCATGTGGTTGTAAAACCAGAGCCTTGCTATGTCTTGCTGACTGTCTTGCAATTCAAGGCATTACTGAATGTCTGTCGAATTTGTATATGCTAGATATGTGATAATGTGTGTATTTTACTAAAATTACGCATGCAGTGGACATAATTGTTTTAGTGTTGTACTTCAATGTGTTAGTATTGGCATTCTCATAATTTCTCTCAATGAGGCCTCTGTTGTGACAGAGATGAATGTGTTGACTATACCACTTATACCCTTATCAAGATGGAAATACATAATAATTTAAATAAATAAATGCATGTGTCATTATGTGTTTATCATATATATTTGCTGCATACCTTTATGTTTTTACAGACCCACATATATTTGTATGTTTACATATATTATATATATATATATATATATATATATATATATATATATATATATATATATACATATTAACTATATATATATCTATATATAGAGAGAGAAATAGATAGAAGATATATATGTGAGTTTATATAAATTTATCTCTGCATTTGTATGTGTCTAAGTTTATGTATACATAGGTTCATAGGTTCATAGGTTCATACTAGGCTATCTGCCCAAGGGCATTTATAAGCCTAGCCCATAGTTATGTGGCTTTCGCCACCCCTTTAGTTTGAATAAAAACTATGCCTATCATTTTGCTGTGCCTCTGTCAAGCAGTGACACTGAAGTAATCCCTGGGGTATATCTGCAATCTCCCATCCATTGGTCAAGATTCCTCTTGAACAAGGCCAGAGAGGTGCTCTGCCTCACATGTACCGGGATTTTGTTCCACAGCATAGGGAGTCTCTGGGTGATGAATCTGTCCCTCCAGCACATTCTATTTATAACCGTGTCAAGGTTTAAGTCTCCCGCCCTTGTGGTTCTGAGGGATCTAGATTTTTTTGAGGTGAAGCATATTCATCAAATCTGGGTTTGACATGGCCTTATATGTCAGGCACAGGTCACCTCTGAGCAAGCGGTATGAGACTGAATAGAGCTGGAGTTCTTTCAGTCGGGCAGCATAAGACATATTTTTGAGACCCTTTATCCTTTTGGTGAGGAACTTTTGGGGCCTTTCAAGCTGCAGCAGGTGTCTGGTCAGATACATTCGAACGGGCATTGTACTCAATCATAGGTCTAATAAGTGATGAGTACAGGGAGACGATGACCTCCCTTGATCTAGATGTGAATCCCTTCATGATCAGGTGGGTGATATAGAAGGTTTTCCTAACTACTTTAGCAACATGAGTGTCAAACGAAAGGCTACTGTCAACCTGGGTCCCCAGATCTCTGATGACTTTTCTGTGCTCAGTGGATTGCCACCTATATGGTAGCTAGGGGTAACCTTGTTTTTCCCGAAGGGTATGACTATGCATTTTTTGGCGTTTAACTTCAGGCCATGGCTCTGGCATCAGTTATCCGTTTCTGTGAGGCCCTTCTGGAGGATATCTGTGTCAGATGTGTTTTCGACTATGGCGCCCAGTTTGCAGTCATCTGCAAACTTTGTCAGCCATAACCCTCCTGTGTTTGCTTGTACTTCAGAAAAGTAGATGCCGAACAAGAGTGGACCCAGGACTGAGCCCTGTGGGACACCACTTGTGACAGGCTTTGAGTCTGACATGGCTCCAGCAACTCTAACCCTGTGGGTTCTGTCACTTAGCCAGTTTGCAACCCATCTTGTGATGTATGGGTTTACATTCAAGCTGATGAGTTTTTCGATGATACCTGAGTGGGGTATTGTGTCGAAGGCCTTTGCCAGGTCGAGGTAGGCTAAATGTACACACACGTGTATGTGTGCTGGTGGGTGCATAGATATACACATGCACACATGCTTACACTGGCCTGCAGGAGATATTTTGACTAAGGTGACAGTATAACTGCTCCTAACAGCATCCGTGTCACTGACCCTTTATTGCTAGTTTTACAAGTAGCACTCTTTTCCATTTGTTATATGCCAGTTGACAAGACTATTAAAAGTGTGACTCACATAACAGAGTATTCTTGCCTTCAATAATCTAAATTTTTCAAGACGATAATCTTACTTGTGTGTCGACACACTCTCAGACTGCACTTTGTTTTTTGTTTTTTTTTTTCAGGATAACTGTTGCCATATCCCTAAGAAATTGGTGGGAAGAGGTACATAGGAGGAAGCAAGCTCAGCAGCAGGTGGCCAAGAGTATTTACATGTAGACATTAATGTGTCATTAAAGAGTTGAAGTTCTTCCTGGATATACAAACAGAAGGCAAACAAGGTACTCCCAATTCAGAATGGACTACACATGTATAATTCAGGCAGGAAGCAATCAGCAAAAATGGTGAGATGAATAATTGGACATTTTATACTATGTTGCTTTCACAGTGGGCTCAGTTCAAGTGCGTGGCACTGGAAACAGCAGCAGTACCATTGTGGGTACAAATTGATTCACAGTATCAGTGGACATATGAGAATAACAGATAATAAACACCTTCAGTACATTTAATTAGGTGGATTACAGAAGGGTACTACAGCAGTTTAGAGGTACTAGGAAGGTACAATGCTGTCCATTTGTATGGCTCATAGCAGTAAAACAAGGAGTGGCACACATACCCTGCCACTGTTAGAGGATGATTAAAACAAGTTGAAGGCTTCCTTACCCCTGGGAAGCTATCAGCTGGCTACACAAAGCCATGGGGTGGCAGTGTGAGCCTTATGGGACAAACTCCAAATGATATGTCATCAGTAGTACAAGAGATAGGTTTTAATAGCCTGTTGTTTATCAGCCCTGTGTGGAACATTTAGTTGGTCAGAATAAGAATATTCTATTGATAAATATGAGCAACTTATGCCTGATCAAGAGGTGAAGAAGCAGTAGCTAGCTCCAGCCTCAGGGGCCACAGAATGGAATGTAGTGCAATGCCTACAACATTACCAAACACTGTGCCTCCAGCACAGACGTTGACTCACACAGTTTCATCATAGAATAGTACTTAAGAAGGAACAGTTTTTGCCATCAGAAGGGTACCCTGCTTTCCCAGCCTTAGTTGAGGGCTATAATGAAAAGCCAGTGGACTGATGAAGCTTGGACCCCAAACACTCATTTAGCATAGAGGCAGCTTCTCATGTACAATGCGCAAGGGTATTATGGCAGAACATCACGAAATTAGGAAGAATGAAGTCCAATGCTTATGAAAGATAGCTGAAAAATAACATTGTCTAACACACTTAACATTGTTATCTTTTATTTACAGAACCTAGGTGTTATCTATAAGATACACATTACACCTTCCAACAATACCTTTTGTTGACTGGAGTTTCCTCATGTTTGATTCCCTGGTACCTTCCTGGTGCACTTCCATGTGAATGGAAACACCTGTCTTATATATCACCTTCTTGAACTTGCTGACATTACCTGCAATGTATGATAGTATAAAAGGTATAACATGTGAAATTTGTGTTAAAGCCTAAATTATGATATTTACACAGAGGCTACAAAGTTTGCTGTTGCAACTACTTATGGTAATTCTTATAGCAAGGTTTCAAATGGCATTTTTGGTAAGTGCAGTTCTTGCTCTGTATGCCATGCTTCAGCAGACAAGAGTGCTGTCCATCAGTGGGGTACATGGCCCATTCCACCCAGCTTGACCTCAAACAGCTATGCAAAACAAACACCACCATGAACAGCCACACCAAAGACCGTAATCTTTTATAGACACAAATACAGCATGCTGGCACAATAGATTCTTATCCCAGGGAATCCCATATTTACTGAATAAATTTCCTGTACATGTCAATCAGTGCTACACACAGTCTGTATTTAAAAATATTTTGGATGAATAGCTGGGAAATCATGAATCTTCCACAGAGTATACAGCATTGTGATCCTCAATCATGGGTATTAACTCAGCCAACAGTGCTCAGGCTTAGCTAGCTATGCTTCTCAAAGGTGTTTTGAACTGCATGCCTACTATATACCTATGAACTTATCAGCCTAATATACAATTACCAAGTTTCTTACAAACATCCGTGTTGCATATAGAATATATATCTTGTACTACTGATGACATATCATTTGGAGTTTGTCCCATAAGGCTCACACTGCCACCCCATGACAAAGACATCAGTTTATTGATTAATGTATTTCCATTATCCATCTCATTTGAACATCATTATACGGTCATTAGTATGTATTACTAATCACACCATTTTTTTACTACTATAGTTTTACTATGGATATCTCTGAATCGGTCATGCACTGCAAATTTGTATCCCTATTGTTCACAAAAGTTGGACATTGGCCTGCGTTGTCTGCTGATTCTTCTTGTTTGAAAAGGGTTTTCCTGTTATTTAACATAGATTGTTTAGTAAGTAAGGCATCCACAGATACATTTATACTGTGTTCAATGATTCCTTTCCAGTTCTTTTTCTGTATTCCTGCTTTTTTCCCTAGTAATCAGACGTTTAGCATTTTCATAAGTGCATTGATAGTGATCAGCTTGTAATGTAATACAATGATATGCAGAATATGGCTCTACAACAGTTTATCGAATGCACTACTTACTGAACAATTTACACAGATAACATGGTACCTGTAAACAAATATTTACTCGTGTATTTAAATAAATAATGAAAACAACAAATAGATGTGTGCTGTACTCTCCAAGGTACCATGAATTAAAGTTACCCACTGAATGAAATCATTTGATTTATTCACATTATTTCTTTGGTTTGTTTGTTTACTTATTAATTTCAGTTTGATAACAATGTAAGTGGGTGGCTGGCAAACCCTTCTGAGTCACAACCTGAGCTCCGTGATACAAGATACAAACAGAAAATTGTAAGTAGAATAAATAATTGTACCACTTTCTGAAAGAATGTCAAACAGTTTGGCAAAACGCAGAAGGGGAATTCATGCAAGATGATAGCTAAAAAGAAATGGAAATGAGGTCAAACTATATAACTAAAACTTTGCAGGCTAGAAAAGCATTATTGCTCAAGCCATGGATGTACATATGTAAATATATGAATATAACTAAGCTGTTTAAAAGAGTGTCTATGTTAAATATAGAAGGATGTCTCCATTTTTATTTATTTTTTATTTTTATGTGCAATGGTGTTTAAACTGTGTGTATTACAGATGTCTTGCATTGTTGCAATTCATCAGCAAATTGTCTCATTGCAAGAAAATATCACATTTGCTCTCAGTTGCAATTTATACTGTTATACTGTAAGACTGTTGCATTATATCAAAAATAGCTATCTATACCTGGATATATCATTAGTTGTAAAACAGTCAAATAAACAGAACTATGACTTCACATGGATCCTGTGTGTTTGCTTGCTTGTTTAGTTATTTTGTAAAATAAAGAAAACTGTAATTTCACATGGATTATGTGTGTCTGTTTACTTATTTGTGTATGTATGTATAAAGGGGTACAGGCTAGTTCTAATTAGGGGAAAAATACTGCCTAATGTATAGTAATATGCATGTAATAAAAGCCATTTATTTCTTGTGATTTCATGACATTTCAGTTATAATTGAAGGCATACCTCTCAACCTCATATTATAGAGAGAAAAGCTTTGACAGAAACATTTCACTGGCTAAAGTAATTACCAAAGTCCATGATAAAAGAGTAGAGGGCAGTAAATTTACTCAAAAGTGTTACACAAGAACAATAAGGTCCAAACAGAAGACAGAGTCCATATGACTCACAGATGACTGGTTACTCCCCAGGAAATACCCTCTACCATTTATCCCCCAACTGTTACTAAAGAAGAGGTCCTCACTGCACTCTCCATAGCTAAGCAAACTACAGCAATGGACCCTGATAACATTCAGGGATGTCTCCTAAGTAGTTTGAAACATGACCGGTCAGATCCACTAGAATCTCTATTCAGCCACAGCCTCTAGACAGATGTTGTCCCTAGAGAATGAAGGACTGCAACTGTCACCCTTTTACATAAAGGTGGACAATCAACAGACCCAAGGAACTACAGACCCATAAGTTGGACAAGTCTTATATGCAAGGCCATGGAAAGAATTATTATGGATCCAATAAATAAAGACATAGGGAATCTTCAAACACTGGAGCCATCCCATTTTGGTTTCATCAAGTGTGGGTCACATCTACTAAACTGGTGGACTACTTTAAGAAGGCCACTTGAGCCATGGATGATGGTCAAAATAGTGCATACTGCCTACCTCAACCTAGCAAAGGCATCTGACATAATACCACTCTTGGGAATTATTGATAAATTCACAAATTTAGACATGAATCCCAGTGTAACCCAATGGATCATCAAATGGTTCATGGATAGAACACATGAAGTTATGGTGGGGGAATTTACCTCCAGCAACAGGCCTGTTACTAGTGGTGTTATACAGGGCTCAGTACTGGCACCTCTCCTATTTGGAATATACTTCTTTGAAGTCATAACAAATATAGAGGGTCTTTGGCTGACCAACTTTTCTGATGACTGCAGGCTGGGTGCAATGACTGATTCCTCCAAATATGTAGATATCCTTGAGGATGTTGTGAGAGCCAAGTAACTGGTGCCAGAACTATAGCCTAAAACTCAATGCAAAGAAATGCGTATTTATACCCTTTGGGAAGTTGATAACCCCTGCAAATTGCAAAACTGATAACACTCTTCTAAGAATAGATCCAGTGGTAAGGGACTTGAGAACTCAGCTTGACAGTAAAATGACCTGTGATAACCATGTGTCCATGTGTGCTGAAAAAATATTCTTCTATATGGTATAAGTTATAAGTTATGGCATGGCATCCAGATCTAAGGAGGTCATAGTCCCCCTATACTCAGCCCTCATTAGACCAATAATTGAGTATGATGCACTCTTCAGCATGTACATGACCAGGCATTTGCAACAACCATATTGACCACAGAGATTCCTTATTAAAATTATACTGGGTGTAAATAACATGTCTTGTATGGAGTATGAGAAAAGCCTTGTCCCTGTTGTCTCCTATAGGGTATTTTCTGATCCAGCCTAGATGGATCTGCTACACCTTTACAAAACAAACAGCAAAATAATTACCCACTTTAAGGATTTAAACCACGTCTGTGACATAAACAAAACATGTTGGAGGAACAGGTGTGTGTTTCACAGATCACCCCATTTCTGGAACAGAATCCCAGTTTATGTGAAACAGACCCCAGGATTCATTAAGCTCCATGCAGGAATAGTGCTATTCCTGCATGAAGCGGATCATACCAGTGTAGAGCAACAGCGTGCCTTGCATATTAATGAAGGCATGCTGCTGTACAGTCTACATAGACACAATCCATGTACAAGCACAGGGGGTGTATCCGAGCATTGCTCGCAGAGTACACATGTCCCCTGCACTCTAGAATTGCCATACGGCAATTGCAAAGTGTGTACAGTGTCTGTGATAACAGTGTCTGTGGACAAAATAAATACAACTCCTCACCACACAGCTCACCAACTGGCCAGATGCACGCAGAATGTCCACAGTTGTCCCATATATGTGCTGCCTTTTTCTCATGAAATCCACTCCTGTCTGGCAAATAAAGTCACTAAACAGTGACATACATTGGAGTTGCATAAGTAATATCCCTCCCAAAATGTCTGCTAACACAAAAGCAAGTATCTTAGTAGCCTCCTAAGTTAGTAAGAGTAATATTATAGGTTCTGTTTTTTTTTTCCATTCTCAATAAAGTTTAAGCATAGCTGTGTGGGTGTGTGTATCACAGAGCTATGTATAGCATAGCTTAAATATTAAAATGAGCTACATAGAACTAGACTGCCAAACTAGTCCAAGTGAAATAGTGTAGTGGTGAAAACATTCATATAGCTTGCAGTTGTTCACAGTTCGAGCCCCAGTTCTGACCATACATTTTTATATGTGAAAACAGCACCAAAAGTATATGTACCTAGAAATGCACAGTTAATAATATATATTTGTTAACCAGGGTAGTGCAGCAGGTCCAAATGTGAGCTGTCAGTGTAGTACAGATGTGTCATTAAGAAAGAACCAACTCCACAATCCTGATAGTCCATAAAATGAAAGCTGAGCAGTGCTAAATTCTGCATAGCTATTCTTAGCCAAAGTAAGCATTGCTCAAATATGTATGCTGAGCAATAATTAGCATAGCTTAGCAGATTTGAGCACTGGTAAACAGTGCTTAGTATCTACCTCTGTAAGTAATGCTTATCTCAGGTAAGTGGGTTTACCCATCACCTAGCTCAGCTCAGCATATTCAAATTAGACCAATCACGGCAAAGAGCTGGAATCCAGCCCTACTTAAACCCCACAGGCAAAAATACGACCATAACCAGTTGTAGCTGATCACTGTAGGCACTATGGCTGGTATTGAAGGTGTGCACATTCAGGCACAGCATTGGGGCATTCAGGAGTCCAGGGACATGGTTGGTCTCCTTGTAAAAAAACATGAAGGGCAACTGCTGCAGGACCAGTACCAGGGTTCCCAATACAAAGTGGAGGCCTGGGACAGTCTTTCTCGTGACCTCACAACTGCAACTGGCATCCCTCGAACTGGTGAGCAGGTCTGGCATTACTATGCTGACTTGAAGCAAAGGAAGAGGGATGTCTTGGAGCAGTGGGTTCAAGATGCTCAGATGTGGAATGTCCAAAAAGTGTGCAATTACCACTATCAATTCTCATGTATAAGAGTCCAGCCTAAGTATGATATGGAAAGGTATGCATAAATGTTTCTCTATCTCTTGTACAGCTGCAGAAGAGAGGGCTGTGAACTTTGAAGCCCATGCCAGCAGGCTGCTAAGGCTGTGTCGCGAGGCTGGTGAGTACTAATCTAGCCAGCAGTAGTCAGGGCAAATAAATAGAATGCAGTAGAATGTCACCTGCCAGTAGTTAGTAATGTGTACTGCTTGTACTAAATAAACAAGACATTAGCAGAGTAATACTGATGTGCAGGATATATATCAGTAAAGGTGTAGCAGTACCTGTCAATAAAACTCTAAACACCAGACTGTTGTGTGTACTTTGGTATATGATAGTTTGAATGTAAATGTGTAATGCTGACGTTAACAGATTAACTATAAGAAATGTTCCATGCACCAGGGATCTGGTCCCTGAATAGTAATGCTGTGCTAACCATTGTTTTCCATACTGTAATATGTCAAGGTCTGACTACAGCAAGCATCTGCCATGTATGAATATCAGAATTACAAGGGAGATTGTCCAAAAAACACACTATTATACTGAAAACAGTCAGGAAAGAAACAGCAGGTCCTCAGTAGCTCATTGTGATGAAACACCACCTTGTGTTCTATTTTTGCACAAACCAGCACAGTTCGAATCCTGGGAGTGTTATTAAGCTGTATACACAATCTCATCCAAGAATATGTGAATATGTGTAGAAACAGTGAGGTATTGTTAACAGAAATTCCCTCCACAGATCTGCCAGTTAAGAAAAGGTATACATGACTTGTAAGAAGTCTGTAATTATACACTGTGTACAACACCTACTGTCCAACTCCAAGGCTGTAAATGACAGCAAGAGAAGTACATATACCAAGTCATCCCCTCCAAGAAATGTCCCTCAGGGTTCATGCTGTCACAGCTAGTGGTCACTGCAGCCAAAACCCAGAGTGACCGATAGAAATCAAGGTGGATTATAGCACTAGTACAAACACACACAGTTATGACTGCACAAATGTAACCTTGACAATGTGAATATGTGCAGAAACACTCAGGTAGTGTTAACAGATATTTCCTCCACAGATCTGCCAGGTAAGAAAAGGTATAAATGATCTGTAAGAAGCCTGTAATCATACACTGTGTACAAACATACACCTTCCCAACCCAAGGCCATAGGTCGATGTAAAGTGAGGTAATAGCTGTAGTGTAATGATTAGAGCAATGATCATTAATGCTGTGAGCACTTCAAGCATATACAGTTGTTAATTGACATCTCTCTCTCTCCCCCACCTTATCTGCACCAATAATCTAATCACATAAATCAGTGGGTATGTTTTTCACAAAACCTATTGTTGGGACATGTGTCCTATTGTTCTACAAATATTGAAATGTTTTTCTATCAATGTCTCCAGTTCAAATGCTATCATTGTTGGCCTATTGCTATCAATGTCACCTGCATGCCATTATAATGCCCACTGTGGTTCCATTTATGCATGTGTTCTGTTTACAATGCAACTGTTCCAAATCTGTTGTTTTGGGTTAATGGGAATACTCATGCATGCTGTTATAACTAATCCTGGAATGTGTTTTGCATGACTAACCTACATATGTTCTACAACTGCAACAACACAACATAGCACGTCTGGGAAGGCTGATCCCAGCAGATCCTCCTCTCCCACCTCATCTGGCCATGGGACCAGGCCCCAGCACATCTGGGACCCACCCCAGGACCTCCTCATCTGCTGGTCCTGCATCACCTTCGGATGGAATCACCTCAGGGGTTGGGGCTATGGACCTTCCCTACACCCATCCTGCACATCCCTAGCTATATTTCATATTGGTTATCCCTCTTCCTGCCTACTTTTTCACCACTTTCTTATCACTTATTTTTTCTTTCGTTTAAATGAATTTGAGCAGGGGTACGTGAGTTTAAGGAGTAGTAAGCGGGAATAAGCATGCTTGCGCAATGCTAAGCGAAGCTAACTCAGATTAAATACTTTTAGGGATAACTGTGTGTAAGCATAGTAAACTGTAAGCTAGCATTGCTAGTGCCACGCAAACCTGCTTACAACTGCTTAAAAGTGTTTTAATCACTCTGTATCCAACAGCCCTTGTTCTGCCAGCAACAAAAAAAGCAGTGCTTGGAAGTCTTGAACCAAGGACCCTGCACACCATAGCCACAGCAATCTACACTAAGCTGGAGATATGTGTGATATTATTTCAAACATATCATTCGGCAGAGTCATTCAACAGTAGGGAAAAGATCCTGTAGAATTAGTCAAGTTTTGTATATACATATACAAATGTACATACATGTGTATGAAGATGCACATACATATGGATAAATAAATAAATACATAATATATGCAGAGATATGCATATAAAATATATACATTTAGAAATACATGTATAGATAGAAAAGTAAATCAATACATACATACATATATATATATATATATATATATATATATATATATATATATACAGTATATGTAAATATATATATATATATAAAGACATATTCATATACATAAATGTATATGTGCAAGGAGATGCATATACATATG